>NW_027507810.1:2500-55000 GCF_037356315.1 Lithobates pipiens
GCAGCTATTGCGATTGGTTGCCAGAGGTTACAGCATTTCATTACTGCTTACTGACTGGTTGCTAGAGGTTACAGCACTCCTTAAGGCTCACTGATTAGTTGCTAGAGGTTACAGCACACATTACGGCTGACTGATTAGTTGCTAGAGGTTACAGCACATCATCTCCTCACAGCAGGGGAGCATGATATACATATGAATGCCGCCTTTATTTACATATCAATGCCGCCGGCCGCAGCTATCTACTTAGTATTGTCGCCGCTATTTACATATGAATGCTGGTTATTTACATGTAAACACAGGGTCTGCAGGTGAGTCATCTGCACACAACAATAGGGCAGAGCAGGGCAGCATTAGTACCAGCACTTCACACTGAGATATTGGGACACAGCACAGGACTAAAACTTCAAGGGACAAGGGAATTTAAACCTCAATAGTTGGCAAGTATGAGGCAACTGTTCTGGGCCCCACAGCAATGACAGGGACCAGGGCAGCTGCCCCTTTTGCCCCGCCTTAAAGACGGCCCTGCACCAGAGGACCATTGAACAAAATAAGTAGATGGGCAGCACCGTGGCTGCCCGTCTACAGTAGTTAGCACTTCCACCTAGCAGCACTAGGGTCGTGGGTTCGAATCCCAACCATTAAACGACCTCTTCCTGGAATTTACATGTTCTCCCTGTGTGGGTTTCCTCCCACGCTCCAAAGACATGCTGGTAGGTAAATTGGCCCTAGTATGTTTATGTATGAATGTGAGTTAGGGACCTCAGATTGTAAGCTCCTTGAAGGCAGGGACTGATGTAAATGCTCCACATATATACGGTGGGTGGGGGGAATGATGATTTGCTCCCCTACAGATTGTGTCATTTTGCCCACTTACAAAGAAATGAGGGGTCTATAATTTTTCTCATAGGTGTATTTTAAATGATAGAGACAGAATATCAACCAAAAATCCAGAAAAAAAAAAACACACGATACAAATGTTATAAATGGAGTTGCAGTTCAGTGAGTAAAATAAGTATTTGATCCCCAAGCAAAACATGACTTCGTACTTCGTTGCTGAGCACAGAGGTCAGACGTTTCTTGTAGGTGGTCTCCAGGTTTCCACACATCTCAGGAGGGATTTTGGTCCTCTCTTCTCTACAGATCTTCTCTAAATCCTGAAGGTTTCTTGGCTGTTGCTTGGCAACTCAAAAGTTTCAGCTCCCTCCATAAATGTTCTATAGGATTAAGGTCTGGAGACTGGCTAGGCCACTTCATGACCTTAATGCGCTTCTTCTTCAGCCTTTGTTGCCTTGGCGGGATGTTTTGGGTCCTTGTCATGCTGGAAGACCCATCAATGACCCATCTTCAGTGTTCTGGAGGAGGGAAGAAGGTTCTCATCCAAGATTTTACAATACACGTCCCCGTCCATTGGCCTCTCAATGCGGCAAAGTCGTTCTGTATCTTTAGCAGAGAAACAGCCCCAAAGCATCATGTTTCCACCTCCGTGTGTGACTGTAGGGATGGTGTTCTTAGTGTCATAGTCAGAATTTTTCTTCCTCCAAACACGGCAAGTCAAGTTAATGCCAAAGAGCTCAATTTTGGACTCATCTGACCACAGACCTTCCTCCCCCAATCCTTCTCTGAATCATTCAGATGTCCATTGGCAAACTTCAGACGAGCTGTACATGTGTCTTCTTGAGGAGGGGGACATTGCAGGCACTGCAGGATTTCAATCCATGGCGGTGTATTGTGTTTCCAATGGTTTGTTTGATGACTGTGGTCTCAACTGCCTTGAGATCCTTCACAAGCTCCTCCCGTGTAGTTCTGGGCGGATCCCTCACTTTTCTCATGACCATCCTCACCCCAAAGGGGAAACCTTGCATGGAGCTCCAGACCTGAGGGCGATTGATGGTTATTTTGTATTTCTTTTGTGAATAATCGCTCCAAAAGTTGTCTCCTTCTCACCAAGCTTCTTGCTGATGGTCTTGTAGCCCATTCCAGCCTTGTGCAGGTCTCCAATCTTCTCCCCCGACGTCCTCTGACAGATCTTTGGTCTTCCCCGTGATGGTGAGGATTGGAGGGAAGAGATTCTGTGGACAGGAGTCTTCTATACACATAACGAGTTGTCGTTAGGAGAACCTTCTTACATTGACAGGACTAATCTGTGTACCACATGAGCACCTACTGGAGCCAGTCTTGGGGTTTGGGCAGAGTTAGTTGGTTGGTAGGGAATCAAATACTTATTTTACGCACTGAACTGCAACTCTATAACATTTGTATTTTTTGATATTTTTTTTTTTGGTTGATATTCTATCATATAAAATATACCTATGATAAAAAATTATAGACCCTCCATTTCTTTGTCAGTGGGCTAACTTATAAAATCTGCATCAAATCCCTATTTTCTTCACTATATATGTTAAGCACTGCATAAATGGACAGCGCTTTAAGTGTATCTGTAATAATAGTCCTCTGTTTTAGAACTCTGATTGCTTAGGGAAGAGGGTCACATTTTTTTTTGGGGGGGGGGGGGCAGCCACCAAGAGTTGGGCTTTAACTCTAACAAAAAGTGGTCACAGCTTCCTGGCTGTGATGTCTGGCAGAGGTGTAGGAATGGCAAAAAGTGTCTGAAAAGAATTACAAATCCTTTGGCAGATTATACAGTCCATGTATATGTGTTCCAACAGTGTGATTAGCAGGTTTGCCTTGAAGTTCAGCTATGAGTTTATTAAAAAAAAAAAAAGTAAAATAAAACATCGATATCATTAGCTATACAAACTCTCTTCTGCTTTGGCATGAAGGATTCATGCACACTGGTACATAAAGACATACACCAGGGATATGCAATTAGCAGACCTTCAGCTGTTGCAGAACTACAATTCCCATGAGGCATAGCAAGACTCTTAGAGCCACAAGCATGACAGCTAGAGGCAGAGGCATGATGGGACTTGTAGTTTAGCAACAGCTGGAGGTCCGCTAATTGCATATCAATGACATACACCATAAAAAAATAAATGAAAAAAAAAAAGGCCATGAAGTGCCTGAAAACTGGTAACTGCAGAACTACATTGGAACTACATTTCCCATGATGCTCACCTACACTGCATAGTGCATGAGCATCATGGGGATTGATGTTCCAAAACATTTGGGGTGCCAAGGTTCGCCCCTCACTACATGAGCCTCAACAGTTCTGTAAGGAACAGCTACAACACAATGGTGCAGGTTTAAAAATCGCCAGGACTTACCTCCACCACCTGGGCATCGTTCAGCCAAGTGCTGAGAATTTTTCGGATCAACTGGAAGACTTGCTGTAGAACCAGAACAACCTGCACACAGCAAAGAAACTGCATTGCTGATTGTGAATATATCATTTCCAAACATGCTATTTTGCAATTCAACTTAAAGTGGTTCTAAAGCCTAAACATTTTTTACTTCAATGCATTTCCTTTTATTAAGTTAAAAATGTATAGGCAGAAGTACCCCCCTCACCACCTTTACTTACCGGAGCCCTCATTCGATCCAGCGATGTGCCTGGCTGCAGCTTTTCTCTCCCCCAACTTCCGGGTCTCACTGACTTTGCCGAGGCAGCGGGAGCCATTGGCTGCACCCGCAGTCAATTAAAGACAACGACGAGAAAGCACGAGGTGGAGTCCTGCTGCCTGAGTCAATAGACGCAGACAGCGAGGCTCAGAAGAGAGCACAACCCCCCCCCCCCCCCCACACACACACACACGCGCGCACACACGCACACACACGCACGCACACGCACACACACGCACACACACGCACACGCACGCACACGCACACACACGCACACACACGCACACACACGCACACACACGCACACACACGCACACACACGCACACACACGCACACACACGCACACACACGCACACACACGCACACACACGCACACACACACACACACACGCACACACACACACACGGCTTTCTATGGGGGGCACTCGATGGAGGGGAGGAGCCAGGAGCGCAGGCGTGGGGACCCAAGAAGAGGAAGTTCGGGGGCCGCTCTGTGCAATTCTATTGCACAGAGCAAGTAAGATTAAACCTTTGTTTTTATTCATTTAAAAAAAAAAAAAGCTCAGTACAGCTTCCGCCATTATCAGAGCAGTATTTATTTTTGTTAAGTCTTGTCAGTGATGCTTTGTACTTACCTCTAGAGATAGCTACCAGCTAGAGAGGAAAAAATGATACTGGTGACGCAGCTTCCCCTCTATACAAGGCGCTGCTCTGTCAACCTTTGCATCCTCTGGCTGCTCTGACAACATTTGCAGCCACTACGCACTACGTCAGGGCACATCTGCGTCACAGTGGGTGTGGCTAGTACTGTTGATGGTGTGCCCAAGCTTGTCAATCGATGGTCATGCCTATGCCCCTAACTATCAGCTGTCATTGACGTGGATTGCTGCAGCCTGAAATCAGCTTTGAGTAAGAAGACACACCCAAAAAACATGCCCATAGAGCAGGGTGGATATAAAACAATGATTTAAAAAAAAATTATAATAATAAAAAAATAAATTACTTTTATTTATTACTTTTTTATTTATTTAAATAGATATTTTTTGATTTTAATAAAAAGCTTTTGGAGTAAAAATCTATCTAAAGATAGGTTTTTTTATTTTTTTATTTAAGATACATTAATAATTTTGTTTAGTCAGCCAGAAATGGAGCTTAGTTTTGTAGCATGAGGCTGTATATATTCTACAATATTTAAATTTTTGGTAAACTCATTCAACGAATCCAAGCTGAGATAACATGCACTGCACTGATACATTCACACAATGTCACAGGAACCATGAGATAAAACAAAGTTCGGGAATATTCCTTTATCCCATTGTTTTGCAAATCTATGTACACTACAAACTGTATGATTGGATCGGTTCTGATATCACCGCTTTACTAACCTGACAGCTGATTATTCTAAATAGGAAACCTTCATTTTGTTTCTAAGATTCTAACTACCAGCAAGAATGAGTCCTTACATTTAAAGAGCACCTGTCATTTCAGGTCCATCATGGCAGCGCCTGTTAGCGGGTGTCCACTCACTCACCCACCACCGCCACATCCCTCACCTTCCCAATAAAGTGAATGGGACTGTCGGTGAGCCATAGCGGGTCAGAGGAGGCGCCAACAGCGGGTCAGAGGAGGCGCCAACAGCGGGTCAGAGGAGGCGCCAACAGCGGGTCAGAGGAGGCGCCAACAGCGGGTCAGAGGAGGAGCCAACAGCGGGTCAGAGGAGGAGCCAACAGCGGGTCAGAGGAGGAGCCAACAGCTGGTCAGAGGAGGAGCCAACAGCTGGTCAGAGGAGGAGCCAACAGCTGGTCAGAGGAGGCGCCAACAGCGGGTCAGAGGAGGAGCCAACAGCGGGTCAGAGATGACAGTTGCTCTTTAAAAATTATGAATAAATCAAGCATTTTTACTAGTGATTTAAATCATGGATTTAAAAATCGACTTGATTTAAATCAAATCCACCCTGCCATAGAGTGGTTGGCAAGAAAGGAATCCTGGGGTTTGTTTCCCCCTAGCACAGCACTCACAAATGACGTGCTAGCTCAGCATTACTCCTCCTATGATCACTGTTGGGATTGAGCTGAAGTGGTGCCACTTCGGCTCTGGAAGATTTACCCCCCACCCCCTGGCCATTTTTTGTGATACGGCACTGCGTTGCTTTAACTGACAATTGCACGGTTGCGTGACGCTCTACCCCAAAAAAAACAAATGTACTTTTTTTCTTCTCACAAATAGAACTTTCTTTTTGGTGGTATTTGATCACCTCTGCAGTTTTTATTTTTTGCGGTAGAAACAAAAGACTGACAAATTTGATTTTTTTATATATATATATATATATATATATATATATATATATATATATATATATATATATATATATATATATATATATATATATATATTTTTTTTTTTTTTTTTTTTTTTTTTTTTTTACTTTCTGCCATGAAACATATCTAAGAACAAACTTATAAGCCCGGACGGCAGCACTCAGATTCAACACCTTTTTTTTTTTTTTTATTAAAATCAAATAAAGGTGTTGTATCTGAGTGCTGCCGCCCAGGCTTATTCGTTTGTTCTCCAATCCCAGCAGAGCCTGCACCTGAGTGCCTATCTAGGGTGTGTATCATTTGGAACCTGTGCTTTGAGAGAGAGAGAGGCCTTTCTTCTTCTTCTCTCTGATATAAAACATATCCAATAACAAAAATGTAAAAAAAAAAAAAAAAAAAAAAATCTTATTTCTTCAAAGATTTAGGCCAATATATATTCTGCTACATGTTATTGGGATTTTTTTTTTTTTTGTATATATAGTGTATATTGATTGGTTTGCGCAAAAATTAGAGTCTACAATCTATGGGATATTTTTTTTTTTTATTATTTTTTTACTAGTAATAGCAGCAATCAGCGACTTAAAGCGGGGGGGACTGCAACATTGCGGAAGACAAAAAACGGACACACCTGACACTTTTTTTGGAGAACCGGTGACAACAAATACAGTGATCAGTGCTAAAAATACATAGAGATGGGGGAGAGAGAGAGTGAAAGAAAAATAAAAAAAATAAAATAAAATCAAAAGGAAATAGAAGTCTGCAAACATATGAAACCCCGGAGTTCCCATTTAGAGCGAGTGACGAATGGAGAGAGAGAAAAAAAAAAGAAAAAAAAAAAAAAGGGAATGAAAAGGAAAGGTAAAGAAAAAGTAAAAGAAAAGGGGGTGAAGCTGGGTTGACTCACCGGGTTGGGTCCTTGTACTACCGGTAACTTCTTGACCTCTGCTGCCTCGTGCTCATCATCGTGGCAGCTGATGTCCAGCGTGGTGAAGAGGTTGGAGAGGAGGCCGAGGATGTGGATTATTGCCAGTTTATTAGAGGGGTTCGGCTGCAGGGAAAGAAAAAAAATAAATAAATAAATAAATAAAAAGGGGATCACATGACGCCAATACAAACATCGTCATGAACTTGATGCGCGGTTGCTGGACGGCACAGTTCCATTTTATAAAAAACACCCGCAGTCACAAACCTGGCTACTGCATAGAATAAACGTTCCTGTCGTAGGAAATTCTGGAATTTCAAGGAATAAGACTCGATGCCGAGACGTTCAGAAGACGTCGGCTGTGGCAAGAAAACCCCCCAATGGGCACCCCTCTTATTTTATTACTAAAGACTTCTCTAACCTAAGCCACGCCCATCAGCATACATCTCACCATCCAATGGGAGTGTCCTTTAAGGACCGCTATTCTTGAAAATACTGTATGTCTAATAGGGCTGAAACAACTAATCGATTAATCGACAACTAATCGATTATGAAATTAATCGATTACTATTTTCATAATCGATTAATCGGCCAGCAACAAAATGGGGTTAAAGTTAATGACTCTGATGAGATTTACCAGATTGACCCTTTAATAGTATATCTCTCCTCTAATAGTATATACACTATATATCCCCTCTAATAGTATAAACACTATATATCCCCTGTAATAGTATAAACACTATATATCCCCTCTAATAGTATAAACACTATATATCCCCTGTAATGGTATAAACACTATATATCCCCTGTAATGGTATAAACACTATATATCCCCTGTAATGGTATAAACACTATATATCCCCTGTAATGGTATAAACACTATATATCCCCTGTAATGGTATAAACACTATATATCCCCTGTAATGGTATAAACACTATATATCCCCTCTAATAGTATAAACACTATATATCCCCTGTAATAGTATAAACACTATATATCCCCTGTAATAGTATAAACACTATATATCCCCTGTAATAGTATAAACACTATATATCCCCTGTAATGGTATAAACACTATATATCCCCTGTAATGGTATAAACACTATATATCCCCTGTAATGGTATAAACACTATATATCCCCTGTAATGGTATAAACACTATATATCCCCTCTAATAGTATAAACACTATATATCCCCTGTAATGGTATAAACACTATATATCCCCTGTAATAGTATAAACACTATATATCCCCTGTAATGGTATAAACACTATATATCCCCTGTAATAGTATAAACACTATATATCCCCTGTAATAGTATAAACACTATATATCCCCTGTAATGGTATAAACACTATATATCCCCTGTAATGGTATAAACACTATATATCCCCTGTAATGGTATAAACACTATATATCCCCTGTAATGGTATAAACACTATATATCCCCTGTAATGGTATAAACACTATATATCCCCTGTAATGGTATAAACACTATATATCCCCTCTAATAGTATAAACACTATATATCCCCTGTAATAGTATAAACACTATATATCCCCTGTAATAGTATAAACACTATATATCCCCTGTAATAGTATAAACACTATATATCCCCTGTAATGGTATAAACACTATATATCCCCTGTAATGGTATAAACACTATATATCCCCTGTAATGGTATAAACACTATATATCCCCTGTAATGGTATAAACACTATATATCCCCTGTAATGGTATAAACACTATATATCCCCTGTAATAGTATAAACACTATATATCCCCTGTAATGGTATAAACACTATATATCCCCTCTAATAGTATAAACACTATATATATCCCCTCTAATGGTATATACACTATATATCCCCTCTAATAGTGTATATAGCCTCTAATAGTATATAGTTCCTCTAATGGTATATACAGTATATCTCTCCTCTAATGGAATATACAGTATATCTTCAATAGCGTATATACAGTATATCTCCTCTAATAGTATATATCCCCTCTAATATATACACAGTATATCTCTTCTGTCTGTTATTCTCAGAGTGGATTAGATATTTTGCTCCCTAACCATGTAGTTGGTTATTTATATTCACCACTGCATATAGAGATTTTTAAGAATAAATTGCTTTTTTTAAACTTTACATATTAACTAAATTATACACCACACTTTTTTTTTTTTTTAAGATCATTAAACGATTAATCGATTACTTGAAACAATAATCGGCCAACTAATCGATTTTGAAAATAATCGCTAGTTACAGCCCTGACGTCTAAGAGACTTATAACGCGTACACACGATCGGAATTTCGGCCAGCAGAAGACCGATGAGAGCTTTTCATCGGCCGTGTGTGCGCTCCATCGGAATTTAGCTGGCCGCATTCCCGCCAGCCAAAAATTTGAGAGCATGTTCTCAATGGAAAAACTTTCTTTCGGAAATTCCGATCGTGCGTATGCAATTCCGACGCGTGAAAAACTCACACATGCTCAGATTCAACTCACGAGACGGAAGCTATTGGCTACTGGGTATTGCACTTCCCTTTTCTAGTCCCCGTCGTACGTGTTGTACGTCACTACGTTCTTGGCGGTCGGAATTTGGTGTGACCCGTGTGTAGGCAAGACAGCTCGAGCGGAATCCCGATGGGAAAACCATCAGAGCTTTTTCCGACGAGAATTCCGATCGTGTGTACGCGGCATAAGAAAAGCAGTTTTGCTTAACCAATCCTCAGCTCCCACACGCTCCTTTGAGCTGCTAGACTGCCCCCCCCCACCGCCTCATCACCCCTCTATGCTCCAGTGGCAGGATGCCCTCTGACATCATCAGGACTGATGAACGACCCACGGGCCCACAGTCCTGCACTGGGCAAGAGGACAGTGAAGAACAGTCCACTGCCGAAGCATGGGAGAGCCCTGTCTGCAGTAGGAGCACATGATTGGGTACGAAAAAATTAGTTTTTTTTTCTCCATTCGCCAGACCTAAAACGAGCATTTAAAGTGGTTGTAAACCCTTAGGCCGCGTACACACGCGCGGACTGTTCGCCCAACCTTGTCCGCTGAACAGTGTTTGGGCGGACAGTCCGCTCGTGTGTGGGGCTTCAGCGGACAGTTTCAGCGGACAGTTGGACGAACAAGGTCTTACGGAAATTCCGAAAAACTGTCCGCTGAAACAAGGTTTCAGCGGACTGTTCGCTCGTGTGTAGGCTTGTTCGGCCAACTAAGTCTCGCGCATGCTCAGAAAGGATTTCCACGTCGGAAGGTTGCATTGCAGTGTATAGGACGTCGTATTTTTCGTCCCGTCGTACGTGCCGTTCACGTCATCGCGCACGGTTTCAGCGGACTGTTCGTTCGTCGTGTGTGGCCATGTCCCTCCATGCTAAGTTTGAGCGGACTGTTTGCCGAAACTGTTGGACGGACAAAGTTGGGCGAACAGTCCGCGCGTGTGTACGCGGCCTTACAGACCACTTTGACCTACAGGTAAGCCTAGATTAAGGCCCAAGAAATATCTCCTAAACCTACGCGGTTTAGGAGATATTTGCAAAAAGGCATGTGCCGTAGACAGCGGCGCGCAGGCGCACTGAGCATGCCGCTGCTAACAGCGATATACCGTTAGGCCTCGTACACACGCGCGGACTGTTCGCCCAACTTTGTCCGCTGAACAGTGTTTGGGCGGACAGTCCGCTCGTGTGTGGGCTTTCAGCGGACAGTTTCAGCGGACAGTTTGACGAACAAGGTTTTTCGGAAATTCCGTAAAACTGTCCGCTGAAACCTTGTTTGAGCGAACAGTCCGCCCGTGTGTAGGCTTGTTCGTCAAACTAAGTTCCGCGCATGCTCAGAAAGGATTTACACGCCGAAAGTTATAATGCAGTGTATAGGACGTCGTATTTTTCGTCCCGTCGTACGTGCCGTTCACGTCATCGCGCACGGTTTCAGCAAACTGTTCGTTCGTCGTGTGTGGCCATGTCCGTCCATGCTAATTTTGAGCGGACTGTTTGCCGAAACTGTTTGACGGACAAAGTTGAGCGAACAGTCCCCGCGTGTGTACGCGGCCTTAGTGTCGGCTCCCTTGCGCATGCGTGGGAGTGACGTCATTGCTGCTCTGGCGCTGTGAGTGGCCGGAGCAGCGATACCCAGAAGAAGATGGACGCTTCGTGCTACAGGGGACAGCGGTGACATCACTGGCTCCTGTGTCAGGTAAGTGACACACAATGGGCTACTATGCTATGCAATGCAATGCCATGCATAGTAGTCCATTATGCTTTATCTTTGCAGAGAGACAAAGAGGAAGTAAACCCATCAGGGTTTACTTCCTCTTTAAGCCTCGCATTGTGGGAGCAGCTCCACTGCAAGGAAGGGTTGCAAGGGTTTTCTCTTTCCCACAGTTAGAAGTTAGTGTTCCATATCAGCGTGTTTAATACATGGTAAAGGATTCCCAGAGCCTGAGCTATAAAGCTCTATAGACAGGCTTTTTTTTTTTTAACAGCTGATAAGGAGACTCAGAAAATTGTGTACAAAGAAGCATATATAGCCCCATCTGCTGGCTACCAGTGAAAATATACATGTACAGTTAATGCTTATTTACTAAGTGGTTTTAGTCCTGACCATAAATAAAATATACACAAAACTTTACATTCCCTTTAAGCATTAATTGTTGTCTTCTGTGATATAAAAACAAATGGACAGAGCATGCCGAGCAGCACTCACCGTCTCATCCGCCAACTTCTCCAGCTGCTGGATGTAGGGAGTGATGAGGGAGTGTAGATTGCTAAGGATCTCCTCCACCTGCAGAGCCGATAACAGGAAGCCCAGAGCCTGCATCAGCCACATGCACTGACTGGTCTGGAAAAGAAGAAAATCAATAATGAGGAGGGCCGAGAATGAGAACCCCATAAACACACCGTACAGACCCCATACAGGGGAAATCACACCATACAGACTCCGTACAGGGGAATCCATACTGTACAGACCCCGTACAGGGGGAGAAAAAAAAAAAAATCACACCGTACAGGGGAAATCACACACACACACACACACACACACACACACACACACACACACACTATACAGACCCCGTACAGGGGAAACCCTGTCATATAGACCCCGTACAGGGGAATCCATACCGTACAGACACCCAACAGTGGAAATCACACCGTACAGACACCCAACAGTGGAAATCACACCGTACAGACACCCAACAGTGGAAATCACAATGCACAGACCCGGTACTGGGGAAATCTCAACGTACCGACCCGGTACTGGGGAAACCCTGTCATATAGACCCCGTACAGGGGAATCCATACCATACAGACACCCAACAGTGGAAATCCCACCATGCAGGGGAATCTACACCATACAGACACCGTACAGGGGAAATTACACCATGCAGACCCCGTACTGGGGAAACCCTGTCATATAGACCCCGTACAGGGGAATCCATACTGTACAGATACCGTTAAGGGGACATCACACTGTACAGACACCCAATGGCAGAAATCAAACCCTACAGGGAAATCTACACCATAAAGACAGTGTACAGGGAAAATCCCACCGTACGGGAGAATCCATACCGTACAGACATCCAACAGTGTAATTCACACCATACAGACACCGTACAGAGGAAAACCCACCATACAGGGGAATTCACACCATACAAGAGAAATCCCACCGTGCAGACACCAAACAGGGCAAATCCCACCGTGCAGACACCAAACAGGGCAAATCCCACCGTACAAGAGAAATCCCACCATAGAGACACCGTACAGGGTAAATTCCAACATACAGACAAATCTCCCAATTACCTTGTGAATTTGTTTCAGCAGCACATCCTGCAATGTAGGAAAAAAATATTTTAGTGAAGGAAGTATTACTCTATACTAGATACATTACAGATATCGAAGCATATAGAGCTTGGAAGTCAGTGGGAAGAATGTTCCTTACATTGGTGATCAGTGGGAAGAATGTTCCTTACATTGGTGATCAGTGGGAAGAATGTTCCTTACATTGGTGATCCGTGGGAAGAATGTTCCTTACATTGGTGATCCGTGGGAAGAATGTTCCTTACATTGGTGATCAGTGAGAAGAATGTTCCTTACATTGGTGATCAGTGAGAAGAATGTTCCTTACATTGGTGATCAGTGAGAAGAATGTTCCTTACATTGGTGATCAGTGGGAAGAATGTTCCTTACATTGGTGATCAGTGAGAAGAATGCTCCTTACATTGGTGATCAGTGAGAAGAATGTTCCTTACATTGGTGATCAGTGGGAAGAATGTTCCTTACATTGGTGATCAGTGAGAAGAATGCTCCTTACATTGGTGATCAGTGAGAAGAATGTTCCTTACATTGGTGATCAGTGAGAATGTTCCTTACATTGGTGATCAGTGAGAAGAATGTTCCTTACATTGGTGATCAGTGAGAAGAATGTTCCTTACATTGGTGATCAGTGAGAAGAATGTTCCTTACATTGGTGATCAGTGAGAAGAATGTTCCTTACATTGGTGATCAGTGGGAAGAATGTTCCTTACATTGGTGATCAGTGAGAAGAATGTTCCTTACATTGGTGATCAGTGAGAAGAATGTTCCTTACATTGGTGATCAGTGGGAAGAATGTTCCTTACATTGGTGATCAGTGAGAAGAATGTTCCTTACATTGATGATCAGTGAGAAGAATGTTCCTTACATTGGTGATCAGTGAGAAGAATGTCCCTTATATTGGTGATCAGTGAGAAGAATGTTCCTTACATTGGTGATCAGTGGGAAGAATGTTCCTTACATTGGTGATCAGTGAGAAGAATGTTCCTTACATTGATGATCAGTGGGAAGAATGTTCCTTACATTGGTGATCAGTGAGAAGAATGTTCCTTACATTGGTGATCAGTGAGAAGAATGTTCCTTACATTGGTGATCAGTGGGAAGAATGTTCCTTACATTGGTGATCAGTGGGAAGAATGTTCCTTACATTGGTGATCAGTGAGAAGAATGTTCCTTACATTGGTGATCAGTGAGAAGAATGTTCCTTACATTGGTGATCAGTGGGAAGAATGTTCCTTACATTGGTGATCAGTGGGAAGAATGTTCCTTACATTGGTGATCAGTGAGAAGAATGTTCCTTACATTGGTGATCAGTGGGAAGAATGTTCCTTACATTGGTGATCAGTGGGAAGAATGTTCCTTACATTGGTGATCAGTGAGAAAAATGTTCCTTACATTGGTGATCAGCGAGAAGAATGTTCCTTACATTGGTGATCAGTGGGAAGAATGTTCCTTACATTGGTGATCAGTGGGAAGAATGTTCCTTACATTGGTGATCAGTGGGAAGAATGTTCCTTACATTGGTGATCAGTGGGAAGAATGTTCCTTACATTGGTGATCAGTGGGAAGAATGTTCCTTACATTGGTGATCAGTGGGAAGAATGTTCCTTACATTGGTGATCAGTGGGAAGAATGTCCCTTACATTGGTGATCAGTGGGAAGAATGTTCCTTACATTGGTGATCAGTGGGAAGAATGTTCCTTACATTGGTGATCAGTGGGAAGAATGTTCCTTACATTGGTGATCAGTGAGAAGAATGTTCCTTACATTGGTGATCAGTGAGAAGAATGTTCCTTACATTGGTGATCAGTGAGAAGAATGTTCCTTACATTGGTGATCAGTGAGAAGAATGTTCCTTACATTGGTGATCAGTGGGAAGAATGTTCCTTACATTGGTGATCAGTGAGAAGAATGTCCCTTACATTGGTGATCAGTGGGAAGAATGTTCCTTACATTGGTGATCAGTGAGAAGAATGTTCCTTACATTGGTGATCAGTGAGAAGAATGTTCCTTACATTGGTGATCAGTGGGAAGAATGTTCCTTACATTGGTGATCAGTGAGAAGAATGTCCCTTACATTGGTGATCAGTGGGAAGAATGTTCCTTACATTGGTGATCAGTGAGAAGAATGTCCCTTACATTGGTGATCAGTGGGAAGAATGTTCCTTACATTGGTGATCAGTGAGAAGAATGTTCCTTACATTGGTGATCAGTGGGAAGAATGTTCCTTACATTGGTGATCAGTGAGAAGAATGTCCCTTACATTGGTGATCAGTAGGAAGAATGTTCCTTACATTGGTGATCAGTGAGAAGAATGTCCCTTACATTGGTGATCAGTGGGAAGAATGTTCCTTACATTGGTGATCAGTGGGAAGAATGTCCCTTACATTGGTGATCAGTGGGAAGAATGTCCCTTACATTGGTGATCAGTGGGAAGAATGTTCCTTACATTGGTGATCAGTGGGAAGAATGTTCCTTACATTGGTGATCAGTGGGAAGAATGTCCCTTACATTGGTGATCAGTGAGAAGAATGTCCCTTACATTGGTGATCAGTAGGAAGAATGTTCCTTACATTGGTGATCAGTGAGAAGAATGTCCCTTACATTGGTGATCAGTGGGAAGAATGTTCCTTACATTGGTGATCAGTGGGAAGAATGTCCCTTACATTGGTGATCAGTGAGAAGAATGTTCCTTACATTGGTGATCAGTGAGAAGAATGTTCCTTACATTGGTGATCAGTGAGAAGAATGTTCCTTACATTGGTGATCAGTGGGAAGAATGCCCCTTACAGTGGAGAAAAGAAATGCCATGCGTCTAGATAAATGGATAGCAGTAGATGGATGCAGCATTGTGTTACCTGGGACACGGCGACAATGTTGGCAGCGTACGGGAGAAGGTCGTATTTGCATTCTCGGCAGATTTTCTTTAGGGTGGAGACGCTGGACACAGACAGTTCAGGATTTCCCAGTGCATGGAGGACGAGCGGTAATACCTTATTGATCATGACTGGGTGGTCCGCCAGCCATTCTGCCAGCGCCCCTAAAAAAAACAGAGAGAGAGAGGGTGGCATTAGCATTACTGCTCTTCATTCCTCATATTACATACCAGCTGCCTTCCAAGCAGAGCTGTACGGGGTCCATTAGTTGCTAGCAATGAACATATTCCTAAATTTAAATAGGTGAGCTTAAATAATCTGAATTTCATGTGCGTGAACTCGAAACCAAGTCATATACATTGATCAAACTGGTATGCTGGACCCTTTAAATAATACAAAAAAGTTAATGTGTGAACTAAAAATTAATACATATGCGTGCAAACAAATATAAAGTGCCACGAAGTTTCCTCTTGGATGTAATCCCCCGCAGTAATTCAATTCCACCACAAGATGTCCTCAGTTTCCCATGTTAAAAGTATGCCCATTGTTAATAAACCCCAAAGACTGAGGAGATACTGTGAGTGCAGAGCATCATGATCCTGCCCACTAAGGGTGTGTCATCCTGCATGCACGGTGTATTGATGGAGGAAATGGGAAAAGGTCATCATCACAGCTAGCTAGGGCAGATTGCATGGAAATACACCCTGCCTAGGAATGCTCACTCCACCCACCCATCAAGGTATATTGATATTTGCATAAGTCTTCCCACTGCTTCCATCAGGACTGAGGGCTCTTGAGAGGAGTACTGAGGGCAGGAGGCTGGGATATTCTCAGGAAGCCATGTACCACCCCCTCCTACCAGCCATGATGTCTTCATTGCATAGAGAAGCAAAGTGACCCAGTGATGACATCTCCAAAATGAGGTAGGGAAAGGTTTTAAAAATTGAATTAGCACGTTAATTGGGTTAAGGAGGAACCGGGAAACGGCAAAATATAGGCAGATTAAACCTCAGCTTTAAAAAAAAAACACAGACAAGGAAGATGTTGAAGCGCCCCTCACTGTCAGATCAGGATTTCTTCATTGGGCGCTCTATCCTTTTAGATGCCATTAAGCAAAAAAAATCTTCTGACCTTTCTGCCCTCCTTCACACACCAATCCCCCCACCCCCCCCTCCCCCGCCACCTCCCCGGCTTGCATCTCTGTGCATCATAGATTATGTCTGTGCCATCTGAATATGTATTGTGCTCAACCTCTATGACCTTTTCATGAAATCTCCGTCATAAAATATCAATTTAACCCCTTCACATACCGGGCACTCCCCCCCCCCCCCCCAGAACAATTTTCATCTGTCAGCGCTCTCACACTTTGAATGACAATTTTTCTGGTCATGCAACACTGTACCCATATGACATTATCATTTTTTTTTCACACAAATAGAGCTTTCTTTTGGTGGTAATAAATCACCACTGGGATTTTATTTTTTGCTAAACAAGAAAAAAAAAAAAGACCGAAAAAAAAAAAAAAAAAAAGGAAGGCAGCACTGATGGGTACCGACGAGGCAGCACTGATGGGCACTGATGGGTAGCACTAATGGGTACCAATAGGAAGGACTGATGGGCACTGATGAGACGAAACTTATGAGCCTGCACCGATGGGTAGCACTAATGGGTACCGAAAGAAAGCACAGAGGAGGCTAAACCGACGAGGCTGCACAGATGGACACCGACGAGGCTGCACAGATGGACACCGACGAGGCTGCACAGATGGACACCGACGAGGCTGCACAGATGGACACCGACGAGGCTGCACAGATGGACACCGACGAGGCTGCACAGATGGACACCGACGAGGCTGCACAGATGGACACCGACGAGGCTGCACAGATGGACACCGACGAGGCTGCACAGATGGACACCGACGAGGCTGCACAGATGGGGCTGTACTGATGATCAGTGCTCTGATTATCTTTGTACAGGTCCCCTGTGACACTTGCCGGTTACCGGCTCTGCTTTCCTCACGTTGTGACAGTACATGAGGATAACCATCAAGTCGGTGATTGGACACAGCTGATCACATGGTAAAGGGCTGCTGTGATTGTCCGTTTACCCCAGATCTGCAAACAACCGCGTATGAAGGACATATCAATCACAGAGCGCCCCAAATGCATGTGGGGGGAGGGGGTTCCAGGAGGACATACATGGACATCTTGGAAAAACGGGGCTGCACTGTTGCCGTTTTTCGGCTATATTGCAGTAAGGAAGTGGTTAAAAGAGTCAGGCAGCCAAATCATTTTTTTTTATTTCACCATTTCTATTAAAATCTCCCATAGAGATTACCAGTGATTGCACAGCTACATTTACATATATTGTGCGATTTTATTATATTCATCTCTTTTGGCTCCATGAGCCGTCCACATAATCTTCAGGGAATTAGATTGCTCTGTTCTGCTCTGGGCTTCCTACTGTGGCCTCCCATATGGGACTTTGTCTGTAGGAATTCAACAGAAATTGAGTCTATTACTCAAAAACCATTTAGCTCGGTGGATCTTACCCCTTTTAGAATCTGATGAAAACCTCTGAAGCTTTACCAAAAAAAAAAAAATAGTTTGACAATGTACTTTAAAAAAAAAAAAATATATAATATATATATATATATATATATATATATATATATATATATATATATATATATATATATATATATATATATATATATATATATATATATATATATTTATAATTTTTTTTTTTTATTGAACTTTATTGCTATCACAAGGGATTAACAACATCCCTTGTGATAGTATAGGCCGTGACAGGTCTTCTTTATTATTATTATTATTATTATACAGGATTTATATAGCGCAAACACGCAGCGCTTTACAATATAAAAAGAAGGAGGAGGCAATACAGTTATAATACAATAAAAAATACAAGAGGATTAAGAGGGCCCTACAATCTAATACATTCTACATTCTATATGGAGAGATCTGGAGTCCATTAGCCCTTGTACACACGGTAGGAAATTCTGACGGAAAATGTCCGATCGGACCGTGTTGTGGGCTCCATCTGACTTTTTCCGTCGGAATGTCCGACTAACAAAGTTTGAGAGCTGGATATAAAATCTTCCAAAAACATGGTCCGATCGGACTTTGTCCGATCGTTTTTTGATTATTCCGATCGGACAAAGTGCCACGCATGCTCAGATCAAATTACGAGACCAAAGCTATTGGCTACTAGCCGCAACGTAGTCCCATAGCAACGAACGGACGTCATCACGTTCTGAACGATCGGATTTTCCGACAACTTTGTCCTACCGTGTGTATGCAGCACCCGTTTCGGACAAAATCCGTCAGAAAAAAACCGACGGATTTTGTTGTCGGAATGTCCGACCCGTGTGTACAAGGGCTTAGACCTCTGGCCTCCAAAAAGCAACCGAGATCGGTTTGATCAGATGTTTTTGTATCTGAAGGGGGTAGGAGTTTGTATGACCAGGGCAACCGATAAGGGGGTAGCACCTGCCCTCCCCGTACAGGGCCCAGGCCCCATAAATTCAACAGGGGGGGGGGGCCCAAAGCAGCGGGAGTGGGCGGGATTACAAGAACCAACATCCCGTGGGCCTTCCTGAGCTTCAGTTTGTGAATGAACAGGGATCCTCCACAGTGCTTCCTGTTCATTCATTTCATTCTGCAGCTGAGGCTTCAGACAAAAGGTTTGAGGAATCTGTGCCCTCAATCTCTGTTTTCTGTCTCAAAAGTGAGACGTTGGGTGTCTGGTTACATGAATGAGCGGTTTTGTTTGTGCGGCTGGAGCCGCCTGGCAGGTGTGGTTCACCGTTCCTGTCGGGTGGGCTGTGCGGGGCCCCATTAGGGCGGCACAGTGGTGTAGTGGTTAGCACTCTCGCCTAGCAGTAAAAAAGGTCACTGGTTCAAATCCCAACCATGACACTACCTGCCTGGAGTTTTCATGTTCTCACTGTGCCTGCGTGGGTTTCCTCCGGGTACTCCGGTTTCCTCCCACACTCCAAAGACATGCAGGTAGGTTAATTGGCTTCTGTCTAAAATTGGCCCTAGTATATGAATGGGGATCTTGGCTCCTTGAGGGTAGGGACCAATGTGAGTGTGCAATGTACAGGGATAGGGACAATTGTAGACACTCACTCAGGTTGAACTGGATGGACTGATGTTTTTATTCAACCTTACTAACTATGTAACTATGTAACTATGATTTCTAACAGCAGCCCTGTGCATGAGCCAAAGGCTACACTCTTATAGAAAGCAGGAGAAGATCTTTCTGTGACTGGGGGTACACTGTGCGGGCTGCATTAGACAACGACTTCAGTACCATCTACCACCAAAGCCCGAGCCATTATGACGTCACACCCCCCCCCACACACACGCACGCACGCACGCACGCACACACACACACACACACACAGTGGGGGTGTCCAGGACATCCAGGCTACTGACGAGCATGCTGGTTTGGGCAGTGCAAGACATACCCCATTTAGGAGGAGCGACTGACAGCAAAGGAGGAGAAAGAACTACGTTTTAACACCTGCGGTGTTAAAGCTGAGGCCGGGGTTGGGCTTTAACAGTTCTTACCCAGCAAAGTTATGTCGCGTACACACGATCGGAATTCTCGTCGGAAAAAGCTCTGATGGTTTTTCCCATCTGAATTCTGACGGAATTTTGCTCAAACTGTCTTGCCTACACACGGTCAGACCAAATGCCGACGGTCAATAACACCGCGACGAACAGTGTACCCCCAGTCACACGTTCGACGGCACTATAAAAAAGGGAAGTTTAATGCTTCCGCGCATGCGTCTAATTCTTTCCGAGCACGCGTCTGAATTTTGCATGTCGGAATTGCATACACACGATCGAAAAATCCGATAGAAAGGTTTTCCCCGTCTGAAAAATTAAGAACAGGTTCTCAAATCGAAAGCCAGTCAGAAACGCTGACAGAAAAAAAGACCGATGGGCATACACACAGTTGGATAATCAGATGAAAAGCTCCCATCGGACTGTTTCCATCGGAAATTCCAGCCGCGTGTACACGGTATAATAGTGGATATATACTTGAATGTTGACTGGGTGACATGGCTGACCTCTGGGGTATGAACCCCGCCCCCAGCATGGACACTTAAGCTGGATGCACACCATCCAATTTTCTGTAGATTTTTTTCCTTCAGATTTACCAAAACCATAAAATGTGGGAAGTCTGATGGCCCCGTACACACACACGCCGAATATCGGACGACAGATCGTACAACTTTATTCGCTTAATAGTTGCAAGTAAAAATTGAATAGGTTACTAAAGTCACGAAAATTCTCGTACAACAGAAGAAAATAAATAAAAAAATCGGAAGTGATGTCATGTGTTGTAATGAATTTGTATTTTCGGACAACAACTGAACTGACTAAACGAAAATGCTCCGATCTGATATCGTACGAGGAAAATTTTTCGTGCTTGTCCGATTGAATAATATCAGATGAATTGTTGCGATTGGCTCTCGAAAGCTCTATACGAATGATTCGATTATCGTACGATCGTGACGAAAGCGGCATTTTTCGTTGCGTTTTTTTTTTTTGGGATCGTGTATACGGACCATAAAGGCCTCATGGACATGGCTGCTGGTAAACGGACGTTTAGGAGCAGCTGGGAATTTTTCAGCTGCCCCTGAACTCTCCTCTATGTAATCTTATCAGTACATGTACACGGGGTTGTTTATAGTCGTTTCTAGGCAGTTGAGTTTAGAAGAAAAAAAATTAAAAATAAAATGGTTTCAGGCGGATATTCAGAGGCATTTGAAACGCCAAATGCCTGTAAAAGCTTGTAAATGTTGCTCAACACGCGTTTCGTTTACAGAAGTTTTTCATTTTAAACAAAAAAATAATATATAAATATTGCAGTCCCGCTAAAAGTCACTGATCACTGCCATTACTAGTATAAAAAAATAAACATTAATTCTATAAAAAAACATTTATCAGTGTATAATACGCACAGGCGTATAACACGCACCCCAAATTAAGAGAGACGTTTCAGGAAAAAAAAAAAAAAAAAAACTTTTTTAAAAAGATAAATCACTTTCAAGCAACATAATAACATAATTGGTCAGTGCCCATCAATGCAGCCCGATTAGTGCCCATCTGCAGCTTCAGTGCAGCCCGATCTGCACCCATCTGCAGCTTCAATGCAGCCTGATCTGCGCCCATCTGCAGCCTGATCTGCGCCCATCTCCGCCATCAATGTAGCTCCCCATCTCTCGCAGGAAAATCACTGAGCCGTCATCTCCTGTTTACTCGGCTCTCAGTCAGCAGTCACATACACAGTCCCGCCTCCGCCATCGGCACTGGACCAGCTCCTGTGATAGACAGAACACTGGTCCAATGCCGGTGGCGGAGGCGGGACTGTGTGTGTGATGTGAGAGCCGAGGAAGAGCAAAGTGGAGAGGAGATGACAGCTCAGTAAATTCCAGCGGCACTCACCCCCCCTCCGAGGTACACTCTCGCGTATAACATGCACCCGTGATTTTCAGGGGGAAAAAAGTGCAAGTTATACGTTGATAAATACCGTATATCCCATAGTTTGTAGGCGCTATAAACATAGTTACATAGTTAGTCAGGTTGAAAAAAGACACAAGTCCATCTAGTTCAACAAATAAAGTCTGCGCAAACCAATCAATAGATGCTTAGCTTATTAGAAGAATACATTTTGTCCTAAATTGATGAATAAATTAGATTTTTACATTTTTTTTAGACATGTTTAAAAGCAGAAATGAAAAAAAAAATAGATTTTTTTTTTTTTGCAAAATTTTCTTTTTTTTTTTGTTTATAGCGCAAAAAAAAAATAAAAAAATGAAGGCGAGATCAAATTCCATCAAAAGAAAGCTCTACTTGTGTTTTAAAAAAAAAAAAAAAAAATTTATTTGGGTACAACGTCGCACGACCGCGCAATGGTCAGTTAGACCCCTTTCACACCAGGGCGTTTTGCAGGCGCTATAGCGCTAGAAATAGCGCCTGCAATCCGCCCTAAAGAAGCTGCACCATTGTATGTAGTGTGAAACCCCCGAGGGCTTTCACACTACAGCGGTGCGCTGGCAGGACGTCAGAAAAAAGTCCTGCCAGCAGCTTCTTTGGAGCGGTGAAGGAGCGGTGTGTTTACCGCTCCTCCACCGCTGCTCCCCATTGAAATCAATGGGGCAGCGCTGCATTACCGCCGGCAAAACGCCACTATTGCGGCGTATTGCCGGCGGTTTTGATCCTTTCTCGGCCGCTGGGGGGGGGGGTAAAAGCACCCCACTAGCGGCCGAAATGCGCCGCAAATCCGATGGTAAAACACCGCTAATAGCGGCATTTTACCGCCGACGCAATGGGCGGTGTGAAAGGGGTCTTAAACTGCTGCATCATTGTTTACCGCTCCTCCACTGCTGCTCCCCATTGAAATCAATGGGGCAGCGCTGTAATACCGCCGTAAAAACACCGCTATTGCGTCGTATTGCCTGCGGTTTTGACCCTTTCTCGGCCGCGGGGGGGGGGGGCGTAAAAGCACCCCGCTAGCAGCCGAAATGCGCCGCAAGTTTTACCGCCGACGCTATGGGCGGTGTGGTGTGAAAGGGGTCTTAAAGTAACGCAGTGCCGTTTCGCAAAAAATGGCCTGGTCATGAGTGGCGGGGGGGGAATCAATCTTCGAGAGGTCAAGTGGTTAATGTCACTTTAAGCTTTGCCAATAAAACCTGGAAGCTGATTGGTTTCCATGCACAGCTGCACCAGGATTTTGCACTTAGTAAATCAGAAGAGCACAGCTTCTCCCGTTATGTGGGCTGCACACCCTCCTGTGGGCAAGGCCTATACTCAGGGGGTCTGCTGAATCCACCCAAAAAAAAAAAAAAATCCTGAAGAGGAGAAATAAAATAAATAAACACTTTTACAAAGCAGCTTTCCTTACCGATAGTAAACATGACCGTGTCGGCGAGCTGCACGTTGTTGATGTTGATCCGAGGGATGAGGCCGATGAGCCCGGGGACGACGTCCGAATAGTTGACATCCACAGTCTCTGCGATGGACTGGAAGCCGTACAACAAAGCTTCTGTGTGCTGGAGGACAGAACAGATACACAGTAGAGTTAGCCCAATTTTTTCGTGTAATGTGAAAAATTATGTTACGCCACAAGAAACGTGAGAGAATCATAATATTCATTTTATTCTAAGCAAAAAAAAATAAAAAAAATTGTAATTCACGTTTTATCCAGAATCCTGCAGCTCTACGGTACTCGTACTCTTTTTGGAGTGTTATTAAACCCACATCATACAAAAAAAAAATTAAAAAAAATCAGTCACTATGAGATTCCTTTTCTGCAAAAAAAAAAAAAAAAAAAAAAAAACCTGGTTGATCCTGCTGCTCTCTATCTCCCCCTTCTGTCCATGTCCTCAATTCTAGGGATTTCACAGCAGTGTTGGCAGCTCTGCACATGCTCAGTTTTCACTGAGTTTCTATGCTGAGCATTTCCTCCCTATCACATCTGAGCAGCCCATGTGACTATGGAGTCACACATGTGGGCGTATACACATGATGACAGCCCACTCTCTTCTCCATGCCCACTAACCAGCTAAACACAATGGCGGGGGGGGGGGGGGGGGGGAGGAACGGGATATTACATGTAGATTAATGTAGGTTTCACCTCCCTCTTATTCTAAGACACAGACTGGGAGGGGCGTGACACAGGATGTGATTGGCAGAAATCCGCCCACACCATGTTATTTCCATGAAATAATAAAGATTTGATACATACACACATACATATATATATACACACACACTTTTGTTATTTTTCCATAATATTTTATATATATATATATATATATATATATATATATATATATATATATATATATATATATATATATATATATATATATATATATATATATACACACATACTATCTATTAAATAAAAAAAAAATATATATATATATATATATATATATATATATATATATATATATATATATATATATATACACACACACACACACACACAAAAAAATTAAATATTTTTATAATTATATATATATATATATATTTTTTTTTTTTTTTTTTTGTTGATATAAACAGTATATTGATATAATATATATTTTTTTTTACTCTGTATTCCAAAGGCTTTTTTTTTTTTTTTTTTACATGTCAGCAACAGAGGACTAGAAGCTCCTCCTGCTTATGTTTCCCTGCAGACAGGCTGGGAGAGAGCCGGGTCATGTGACAGCTGGATATCCATTAGTAAAAAAGGGACTTCGATTTATTTTATTTTTTTATTAAAATAATTACAGAGCCGTCATCTCCATACAGAAATAGAAGGGAGAATGTAAACTATACATTGTGTGTGTTTAGTATCAATAACAGTGGAGCAAATACCTGCTGTATCATACTTGATGTGATTTGACATTACAGTGGAACCTTGGATTGAGAGCATAACCCGCTCCAGGAGAATTCTTGTAATCCAAAGCACTCGCATATTTCCCCATAGAAGTCAATAGAAACTAAAGCCGCGTACACACGGGCGGACTGTCTCGCCAACTTAGTCCACGGAAACACATTTCAGCGGACAGTCCGCTCGTGTGTGGGCTTCAGCGGACTTTTTCAGCGTGCAGTCTGGCGGACTAAGTATTTCGGAATTTCCGTAATTTTGTCCGTCAGACTTTGGTTTCAGCGGACAGTCCGCTCGTGAGTAGGCTAGTTGGACGGACTAAGTATGGCGCATGCTCAGAAAGGATTTACACGGCGGAAGGTTGCATTGCTGTGTATTGGACTTCCTATTTCTAGTCCCGTCGTACGTGCTGTACACGTCATCGCGCAAACTTTCGGCGGACTGTTTTGCATCCGTGTGTGGTCAAGTCCGTTCATTCGAAAGTAGGACGGACTGTCCGTCGGTTTGTCTGACGGACTTAGTTGGCCAGACAGTCCGCCCGTGTGTACGCGGCTTTAGATAATTCATTCCGCATTGATTTCTATTACATGCAATACCGCATGTGGCCAGAGGTGGGGGGGGTGCCGGAGAGCCTCGGAAATACTCGAGGACAGCTCGGCAAGGCTGGGAAACACTCGGGAACAGAGTATTTCTGAGTATTTTTGAGTATTTTTGAGTGACTGAGTATTTCCAAACGGCTCCAAACCGTTCTGAGCGTCCCCGGCGCCCCCGCATCTCTGGCCAAATGCGGTACTGCACACCCCATTAGCTTGAATTCTGCTAGTTTTGTGAGACAACACTCACAAACTGAGTCAGATTTAAAAAAAAAAAAAAAAAGTTACTCATCTTACTCATCTTTCAAAACGCTCGTTAACCACGCTACTCGTAAACCAAGGTTCCACTGTATTGGGTATTTGTACCAATTTTATAACTTTGGACCCATTGATATTAGCCTGACGTACAGCTCTTACAGGCAGCTCTCTGTCTGGCAGGGCATGCTTAGGGGTCCCATGAAAAAGGCCAAAATAGAATATAGAAGGATGGGAGCACCACAGGTTTGAATCAAGTCAAATAAACGTTTATCTTGACACCATGTAAGAGGAGAGAGCCGACACATTTTGGGGACTCAACTTCCTCCTTCCCACAGACAAATTGTGCACAATGGACAAGACAGCAGCTTAGAATGATCACAAGTCGCCAGTCGGAGAGATCGGTGGAGGGCTCCCATTAGAAATCACAAGGCCCCGTACATCCTGCCTGACCGGGCCCCACCCCCGAAAATATCAAAATGTAATTTTCACTGAAAACACAGAAAATCTTTATTAGCGGACAGAAACATAACATAAAACTAATTTCTGCTAAGTCTAAAAGATAAAAAAGTTAATAAAGTTCTGTGTGTAAATGAGGTCTTGGGGCTCATTCACACAAGCGCTGTGGTCTGTATAGTGTAAATCTGTGTTTTTTTGGGGGTTTTTTTTATGTGGCTTTTGCCATGTGCAGGCAGCCCATGTTACACTTTAGGAACGCAGCAGCTGTATGAACGGGTCCTAAGTGGACAGGCGGGTGGATGCAGGTGAAAGACCTCAAAACACAGACAAACGTGCAGTCAGGGTCACTCACCCGCACCTGAGCACTTATCAAATTAGGACCTGCGGCTGTGTTCATACACAGGGAGCGGGGGATCAGATGTGGGCAACACACAAAAAGGGGGGATCAGTGCGGTGGGACAGGAGGACAATTACAGGATGATGCATTCTGTAATTGTGCCTGTGTCTCTCCCTCCAGCAGCTGAAAGCAGGCAGCAGGGAGAGTGGGAGAAACCAGCTTTTAGCTGCTGGAGGAAGGACACAGACAGACACAGTGCATCGTTCTGTAATTGTCCTCCTGTCTTGCCGATCCCCCTACTGTTTGGGTCTCCCCCTGTGTGCCGGGGCCCCCTACAGGTGGTACCCCTGTCGGCAGCACTGGATAGGCGACTGGTGATCCTTCTAATACTGGTTAAAAAGAAAAAACACTATCAGCACGCAGAGAAATCTCTTTTCCTGGTGTCCCAAAACTTACCTGCCAGGATGTGGGTTGGTCTGAGGAGGTCAGGAGGCGACCGAGTTTCTCATACAAGTTACTGAGCAGCTCAGCGCCCAGCATCTCATAGACATACATGAGGGTGTCAGAGATGTCAACTCTGTAGGAGAAAGATACAGGGGGTTATTCACATGCCGGGTGAGGGTGAAATGTGCCATGGTTTTATGAAATGCTCACATTATTCCACACTGAGAGACCAGTCACTCCTTGGCCAAACATCTGTGGATATTATGGTATATTTACAGATAAGCAACAGTGAGAACTTCCATGTATAGGATGTGATGGGTCCCACAACCAGAACCTGGACCTTCCACCAGAAGTATTCATGATGGAAAATATTTAATATAATCCATAGCAACTTAAGCTACCTTGAATTTAACGGTTTTAGCAAGTGAAAAGACGACACTCTTTGGTTGCTATAAACAAGAACACATCCTCAGGCGCAATGCTGTTTTTAACACCTTCCCACCTGGCCTATAGCAGAATGATGGACGGGGGGGGGTGCTTTATTCTGAGTGGACATCATATGACGTCCTTCAGAATGGGCCTCCCAGTGCAGCAATCCGTGGTGCGGCATGTCCCTCGGACACACCGCCTCACCAATCTCGGTAATGCCTGTCAGTGTCCACAAGTGATGCCAAACAGTGCCCATCAGTGCTGCGAATTAGAGCACATCGGGGATGCCTGTCAGAGCCCATCAGTGCCTCCTCACCAGTGCCCATCACTGCAGCCTCACCAGCACTGGCGCCTCCCCCTTGACCAGTGCCCCCATAGCAAGCCGCTTGCTATAAGAGCACTGGTGCGCGCTCGCTCCTGAGCCCTGCTCAATGCATCTATAAGACACACAGATCCATGGCTCGGCCCTGCCACCAGCTCTCTCCTCATTGGCTTACTGGCTGTGACTGACAACATTGGGAGCCAATGGCTAACGCTGCTGTCTCAGCCAATGAGGAGAGGGAGTCCCAGGACAGCTGAGGCTCTTGTGTACAACGCTGGTTCGAGAGGGAGCTCAGGTGAGTATTTGGGGGGAGGGGGAAGCAGCAGCACACTAAAGGTTTTTTTACTTTCATGCATAATATGCACCTTCAGCTTGTACAATCACTTTAAGAAAGCAAAGCAGGTCCTATGGCAAAGGTACCTTGTTCAATGTAGGTATCCCACGCCTCACAAAAGGGGTCCTGCGTTGCTCCGAAGTGTTGTACCTTACCTCTGTGGTGTGATCGATGGAATAAAGTTTGGAAAACCTTTTCTAGATCTATGGTGTGCTAGTTATATACTGTATACTCTTGCTTATAACGTTACTGGTCTCCAGCTGGTAGTTGCTACAACACCCACGTAATTTTCTGCCCATGCCAGGAATGTGTGCAATGGAAATATTATATGTGACATGTATTGCTCAATAACAGGGAGCCATAAGAAGGGTCCTCCTTCCCCTTCCATGCGTACACAGATTCCTCCATGGTAAGAATAAAAACATTGCACTCCTCCAGATTATAAATTATGAAGCGCAGACCTGTGTAACCAGGGATGTAGATTTTATTTTCCTTACATGAAGGTCTCCCAGTCCTGCCATTCCAAAACTGCCCAGCAAGGGTCCAAGGGCATGTGCCTCTGCCTTATCGCCACTGCCCAGTAATGGTATGGGGAAATGTGCCCCTAACGTACTATCACTGCCCAGTGGCAGTCCCAGGAGATGTGCCTCTGCCTTTTCTCCACCGCCCAGTGATGGTATGGGGGGGAAAAGTGCTTCCACTGCTGAGCGGTGGTCCCAGGGGTTGCACCTCTGCGGTATAACCTGTGCCCAGCAACAGTCTTCAGAGATGGGCCTCTGCTGTTTTACCACTGCCCAGTGACGATTTGAGGGAATACAATACCACTGCTGCTCATCAACTGACCCAAGAGACGCACCTTTGTCATATCACCACTGCCCAGTGATGGTCCCTGGAGATGCCCCTCCTCCATATCACCACTGCCCAGCAACAGTCCGGAGAGACACACCTTTGTCATATCAATACTGCCCAGTGATGGTCCATGGGGATGCCCCTCCACCATTCCACCACTGTCCAGCAACAGTCCTGAGAGATGTGCCTCCACCATTGCCCAGCAACAGTCCCGAGAGATGTGTCTCCACCATATCACCACTGCCCAGCAACAGTCCTGAGAGATGTGCCTCCACCCTTCCACCACTGTCCAGCAACGGTCCTGAGAGATGTGCCTCCACCATATCACCACTGTCCAGCAACAATCCCAAGAGATGTGCCTCCACCATACCACCACTGTCCAGCAACGGTCCTGAGAGATGTGCCTCCACCATACCACCACTGTCCAGAAACAGCCCTGAGAGATGTGCCTCTACCATATCACCACTGTCCAGCAACAATCCTGAGAGATGTGCCTCTACCATATCACCACTGCCCAGCAACAATCCCGGGAGACACACCATCATATCACCACTGCCCAGTGATGGTCCCTGGAGATGCCCCTCCACCATACTACCCCTGCCCAGCAACAGTCCTGAGAGATGTGCCTCCACCATATCACCACTGCCCAGTGATGGTCCCTGGAGATGCCCCTCCACCATACTACCCCTGCCCAGCAACAGTCCTGAGAGATGTGCCTCCACCATATCACCACTGCCCAGCAACAGTCCTGAGAGATGTGCCTCCACCATATCACCACTGCCCAACAACAGTCCTGAGAGATGTGCCTCCACCATATCACCACTGCCCAGCAACAGTCCTGAGAGATGTGCCTCCACCATATCACCACTGCCCAACAACAGTCCTGAGAGATGTGCCTTCACCATATCACCACTGCCCAGCAACAGCCCTGAGAGATGTGCCTCCACCATATCACCACTGTCCAGCAACGGTCCTGAGCGATATGCATCCACCATTCCCCCACTGTCCACAAACAGTCCTGAGAGATGTGCCTCTACCATATCACCACTGTCCAGCAACAGTCCTGAGAGATGTGCCTCTACCATATCACCACTGCCCAGCAACAGTCCTGAGAGATGTGCCTCCACCATTGCCCAGCAACAGTCCTGAGAGATGTGCCTCCACCATATCACCACTGCCCAGCAACAGTCCTGAGAGATGTGCCCCCACCACATCACCACTGCCCAGCAACAGTCCTGAGAGATGTGCCCCCACCATATCACCACTGCCCAGCAACAGTCCTGAGAGATGTGCCCCCACCATATCGCCACTGCCCAGCAACAGCCCTGAGAGATGTGCCTCCACCATATCACCACTGCCCAGCAACAGTTCAGGGAAAAGTGCCACCGTCATACCACCACTGCCCGACGAGTGGATGGAGATCACATGATACACTTTACTCTTTCCCCATCATCCCCTCTTCCACCGATTTCACCCAGCCAGTCACTGTGCCTCTCTCTTTACCCGGAAAAAATGTACCCATCTCTTCCACTAACTTTATCTATTTTTACAAAAGGTTTAAGTGTTTATGTTCATTTTTTTTTTTATCTAAATGGTTTAGTTATCAAAACCCTTTGTACTTAAAGTGGTTCTAAAAGTTTTTTAACCTACATGCATACTCTGCATTATGTTAAGAAATGTTTGGCTACCTTTTCTACACCCCCCCCCCCTTTCCTAAACACCTACCCGTCTCCTGTGATCATATGTTTTGAGGCGAGAGCATGGGGCATAGCTATGCCATGCTGTGTGTGCATATATGGATGCACACAGCCCGGCCCAGGAGCACACCCACACAGGGGTGCCCCCATACACATGGGTTACTTTGGAGGCACCCACAGGAAGAAGATGCAGGCAGCACTGGTGGGGGACTGCTAAAGAAGAGGTAAGGGGCCGTTCTGTGTGATGTTGTTGCATAGAGAAGGTAAGTAAAAATCTTTATATTTTATTTTTTATAAAAATACATAAAAAAAAAAAAAAAAAAAAAAGAGAAGGTAATCTTTAGTATCCTTTTAACTGCATACCAGGGGCGGACTGACCATTGGGCCAATCGGGCACTGCCCGAGGGCCCCGGGCCACTAGGGGGCCCCCCATCAGGGTTGCCAGCCTCAGTAAAACCAGGGACAGTATGTAAAAATCTGTGGGTTTTTTTTTTACATCTGTCTCTGAAATGTCCCTTACCGACATCCTTTTGGACTAAAAATCCAGAGATTATAGCTGCCCCCCCTCTCCAGTACCTTCTCAGCCAATAGAAACATGTCTGTGTATACTGTGTGTACATGTATGTGTATACTGTGTGTGTGTGTGTATACTGTGTGGCCCCATAATCTCCTATTGCCCGGGGGCCCCATGAGTTGTCAGTCCACCCCTGCTGCATACACTGGAATGGCATGTGTTTCCAGCTGCTGCTTCCTGGATGCTTTAGAGGAAGGCTCGGACCCCCTTAACCCCCTCCCGTATCTACGCCCCAGATTGTGACAACACCGGAAACAACAATACAAATTATGATGCTCAACCATTTATGTTAAGGGAAGTCACTTAAATTATTTAGGTGTTCATTCTAAAAGCTTTGAAAGATTATGATTTCCGAAATCGAATATGTCTTTTGTCTCTTTTATTCGGAAAGACCCTCTATTCCTATCAACAGTAATATATGTGCAGAGATATGACAATAAAAAAAAAAAAAAACACTTTAAAATAAAAACCATTATCATCTTTATATCATTTCAGTACCTGTAGATTCGGAATTGTTCCTTCTCATCAGAGGACCAGGATGCATACTCGTCGTCAGCAGGGAACTGTGCCTTTTGCAACAACACATCCACCAGCTGGAAATAGACCGGCCTATACACCTGCAGATACACCGTCTGCTTCTCCGTCTCAAAAGACAAGATATCGTCCTGTGGGGGGGGGGGATGAAAGACTGAGAATGACCCATGTGATTGACTGGACTTAGAACGTGTGAAGTGCTGGAATTGATGAAGGTTCAAAATGAAGTCAGATGGCAGTGGTCTCTTTCATGTTGGGACCCTGATGTGGTTTTTGAGGAGTCGGATTATATGGACTTTTACTAGTATAAAAGAGAGAGGTCCAAGCTGTAGGGATTGCTCCAGAAATAATAATTTTTCAGAATAAAAGGGGTGAATCAAAATCTGACAGACAACGCATTTCAGGGATTATGTACAAATCCTCCTTCACCAAAGATCCCTTAGTAAAAAAAAGGAATACCCTAAATGCTAAAAGGTACGTTGGCTGCCAGGCAACCCAAGTAATCCAATAACTACAGCTTTTAAAAAGTTAAAAGATAAAGATAACAATCCTAAACTAACGATTTCCCATGACTAACCCCCGAGGGGGTGGAGTGAAATGTGTTGGGGGTGTGTCCTGGCTGGAGGCTATTAAAAAAAAAAAAAATCCATAAATATATATCCCATAGTTTGTAGAGGCTATAACATTCATTCACGTAAACCTAAAATATACACTTATTGGGATTTTTTTTTTTACCAAAAATATGTAGCAGAATACATATTGGCTTATTTTATGAAGAAATTCGATTTTTTTATTGGATATGTTTTATATCAGAAAGCAAAAAAAATAAAATTTATATAATATATATATATATATATATATATATATATATATATATATATATATATATATATATATATATATATATATATTATTTATTATTATTTTTTTGCTTTCCGATTTTTTTTATTGGATATGTTTTATATCAGAAAGCAAAAAATATATATATTTTTTTGCTTTCTGATATAAAACATATCCAATAAAAAAAACAGAAAGCAAAAAATAAATGTGCGTGTGTATATATATATACACACACACACACACACACACACACACACACACATACACATTTATTTTTTGCTTTCTGATATTTTTTTATTGGATATGTTTTATATCAGAAAGCAAAAAAAAAAAATTATATATAATTTTTTTTTTGCTTTCTGATATAAAACATAACCAATAAAAAAAATATCAGAAAGCAAAAAATAAATGTGCGTATATATATATATATATATATATATATATATATATATATATATATATATATATATATATATATATATATATATATATATATATATATATTTTTTTTTTTTTTTTTTTTTTTTTTTTGCTTTCTGATTTTTTTTATTGGATATGTTTTATATCAGAAAGCAAAAAATTTATATCAGAAAGCAAAAAAATATATATTTTTTGCTTTCTGATATAAAACATATCCAATAAAAAAAAAATTCAGAAAGCAAAATATGAATGAATGAATGAAATACTTATATAGCGCACAATGCGAACTGAATCGCCTCTAGGCACACACATACATATACATACATACACACGCACATTTATTTTTTGCTTTCTGATATTTTTTTATTGGATATGTTTTATATCAGAAAGCAAAAAAAAAAATGATATAGATATATATATATATATATATATATATATATCTATATCATTTTTTTTTTTTTTTGCTTTCTGATATAAAACATATCCAATAAAAAAAAAAAATCGAATTTTTTTTTTGGTCGCTCTTTTTTTGTTTATAGCGCAAAAAATAAAAAGCCGCAGAGGTGATGAAATACCACCAAAAGAAAGCTCTATTTGTGGTGGGAAAAAAAATGACAAATGTTATTTGGGTACAGCGGTCGCACAACCGCGCAATTCTCAGTTAGTAGTAAGTAATGCAGTGCCATATCGTAAAAAAATAGCCTGGTCAAGAAGGTGGGGGGGGGGGGGGGGGGGGTGTAAATCTTCCAGGTCAAGCGGTTAATATGTATTATTGGTAACTTGTTCTTTTTTTTTCATATGGATCTGTGCTGTAATGGGACTTTTTTTTTTTATTATTTTTTTTTTTTATTCGTTATTTAGGTTGTGTCTTTTTGTCCTCATTTGTGTATTTAATTTGTACAAAATTTTTCTTTTCATGAATACAATCTGATATAAGAAAAAAAAATAAAAAAAAAAGGAAGAAGAGGAACCACTTTTCTTTACAGGTAGACCTTATTTTAAAGTCTTTATACTACCGACGGAATCATTTGAAGGCAGACTTGTGCAGTGCAATCCGGAAAGTACTCACATCGCTTCACTTTTTCCACATTTTGTTATGTTGCAGCCTTATTCCAAAATGGATTAAATTCATTATTTTCCTCAAAATTCTACAAAACAATCCCCCATAATGACAACATGAAAGAAGTTTGTTTGAACTCTTTCAAATTTGTTAAGAATAATAAAAAAAAACAATCCCTTGTACATAAGTATCACCCATGACACTCAGCACTGAGCTCAGGTCCCTCCTGTTTCCACTAATCATCATTGAGATGTTGCTACAACTTGATTGGAGGTCACCTGTGGTAGATTCAGTTGATTGGACATGATGTGGAAAGGCACACACCTGTCTATAGAAGGTCCTCCAGGTAACAGTGCATGTCAGAGCACAATCCAAGCCATGAAGTCCAAGGAAATGTCTGTAGACCTCCGAGACAGGATTGTATGGAGGCACAGATCGGGGGAAGGGAACAGAAACATTTCTGCAGCATTGAAGATCCCAATGAGCACAGTGACCTCCATCACACATAAATGAGATCAGGCCGCATGGCCAAACTGAGCGATCGGGGGAGAAGGGCCTTAGGTGGTCACTCTGACAGAGCTCCAGTGTTTCTGTGGAGAGAGGAGAACTTTCCAGAAGAACAAAAATCTCTGCAGCTCTCCACCAATCAGGCCTGTATGGTGGAGTGGTCAGACGGAAGTCACTCCTCAGTAAAAGGCACATGACAGCCGCCTGGAGTTTGCCAAAAGGCACCTGAAGGACTCGCAGACCATGAGAAACAAAATTCTCTGGTCTGATGAAACAAAGATTGAACTCTTTGGCCTGAATGGCGCATGTCATGTCTGGAGGAAACCAGGCACCGCTCATCACCTGCCAATACCATCCCTACAGTGAAGCATGGTGGTGGAAGCATCCTGCTGTGGGGATGTTTTTCAGTGGCAGGCACTGGGAGACTAGTCAGGATGGAGGGAAAGATGAATGCAGCAATGTACAGAGACATCCTTGATGAAAACCTGCTCCAGAGCGCTCTGAACCTCAGACTGGGGCGAAGGTTCATCTTCCAACAGGACAACGACCCGAAGCACACAGCCAAGATAACAAAGGAGTGGCTACGGAACAACTCTGTGCATCTCCTTCAGTGGTCCAGCCAGAGCCCAGACCTGAACCCGATTGAACATCTCTGGAGAGATCTGAAAATGCCTGAGCACCGACCCTCCCCCATCCAACCTGATGGAGCTTGAGAAGTCCTACAAAGAAGAACGGGAGAAACTTCCCAAAAATAGGTGTGTAGATTGTAGCATCATACTCATCATACATCATACTCATCATACATCATACTCATCATACATCATACTCAGCATACATCATACTCATCATACATCATACTCATCATACATCATACTCATCATACATCATACTCAACAAGACTTGAGGATGTAATTGGTACCAAAGGAGCTTCACCAAAGTATTGAGCAAAGGCTGCGATACCCCTGTGCATGGGAGGAGCCCGCGATACCTCTGTGCATGGGAGGAGCCCGCGATACCTCTGTTCATGGGAGGAGCCCGCGATACCTCTGTTCATGGGAGGAGCCCGCGATACCTCTGTGCATGGGAGGAGCCCGCGATACCTCTGTGCATGGGAGGAGCCCGCGATACCTCTGTGCATGGGAGGAGCCCGCGATACCTCTGTGCATGGGAGGAGCCCGCGATACCTCTGTGCATGGGAGGAGCCCGCGATACCTATGTGCATGGGAGGAGCCCGCGATACCTATGTGCATGGGAGGAGCCCGCGATACCTATGTGCATGGGAGGAGCCCGCGATACCTATGTGCATGGGAGGAGCCCGCGATACCTATGTGCATGGGAGGAGCCCGCGATACCTATGTGCATGGGAGGAGCCCGCGATACCTATGTGCATGGGAGGAGCCCGCGATACCTATGTGCATGGGAGGAGCCCGCGATACCTATGTGCATGGGAGGAGCCCGCGATACCTCTGTGCATGGGAGGAGCCCGCGATACCTCTGTGCATGGGAGGAGCCCGCGATACCTCTGTGCATGGGAGGAGCCCGCGATACCTCTGTGCATGGGAGGAGCCCGCGATACCTCTGTGCATGGGAGGAGCCCGCGATACCTCTGTGCATGGGAGGAGCCCGCGATACCTCTGTGCATGGGAGGAGCCCGCGATACCTCTGTGCATGGGAGGAGCCCGCGATACCTCTGTGCATGGGAGGAGCCCGCGATACCTCTGTGCATGGGAGGAGCCCGCGATACCTCTGTGCATGGGAGGAGCCCGCGATACCTCTGTGCATGGGAGGAGCCCGCGATACCTCTGTGCATGGGAGGAGCCCGCGATACCTCTGTGCATGGGAGGAGCCCGCGATACCTCTGTGCATGGGAGGAGCCCGCGATACCTCTGTGCATGGGAGGAGCCCGCGATACCTCTGTGCATGGGAGGAGCCCGCGATACCTCTGTACATGGGAGGAGCCCGCGATACCTATGTACATGGGAGGAGCCCGCGATACCTATGTACATGGGAGGAGCCCGCGATACCTATGTACATGGGAGGAGCCCGCGATACTTATGTACATGGGAGGAGCCTGCGATACTTATGTACATGAGATTTTTTCCCTTTTTATTTTTAATAATTTTGCAAAGATTTCAAACAAACTTCTTTCCCATTGTTATTATGGGGTATTGTTTGCAGAATTTTGAGGAAAATAATGGATTCAATCCATTTTGGAATAAGGCTGTAACATAACAAAATGTGGAAAAAGCGAAGCGCTGTGAAGACTTTCCAGATGCACTGTAAGGGAAGTTCACAGATACAAAAAAGGGTTATCCAGAAGCCCCACTGACTGAGCTGAACGATGATCATCACAATGAAGAAAGCGTACAAACCTGCAGCGTGTACCAGAAGGTCAGCGTGAGGGAGCTGGTGGTTTCGTTGACTGGATAATGACCCGGAATACCAGTGCAGAACATGATCATATTAACCAGAGCCAGAAAACTTTGCCAGTGATCCACCTGATCCAAGAGAGCCCTGTGACAGAGGACAGAGAGGAGATTGGAGATTCTGTACTCTGCAGCGGATACAATGAACAATAGTCATCTGTGACTGAGGAAGGCAATGTAACTAGATACACATTGTAGATTTTTGAAGAAACTCAGACTGACCAATGAGGGACAACAGAACCTGAATTATAATATAACAAAAGAATACGTGCTTTTCTACAGGTCACATGAACAGTTCTCTTTGGTGTTAAGCTTTGTATTCCGAATTAAAGGAATATTGGCAACAATATATCATTTAAAGGGGTGGGCCAGGGAAAAAATAAATAAATAAAAGTCAGCAGCTTCAAACACTGTAGCTGCTGACTTAAAGTGGTTGTAAACCCTTACAAACCACTTTGACCCACAGGTAAGCCTAGATTAAGGCTTACCTGTAGGTCCAAGCAATATCTCCTAAACCTATATGATTTAGGAGATATTTGCCCGAAAACGGGCACCGCTGTCTACGGCGCATGCGCCGTAGACAGCGGCGCGCAGGCGCAGTGAGCGCGGCATTCTCAGCGACGGAGCTGCCGCGCGTGTCGGTTCCCGTGCGCATGCGCGGGAGTGACGTCATCGCGGCTTCGCCGAATGACAGCGGCGGAGCTGCGAGACCCCACCAACAAGATGGATGCGGCGGACTACAGGGGACAGCGGCGACTTCGCTGGCTCCTGTGTCAGGTAAGTGACACATAATTGACTACTATGCGATACGATGCGATGCGATGCACAGTAGTCCATTATGCTTTACCTTTGCAGGGAATGAAAGAGGAAGTAAAGCCATCAGGGTTTACTTCCTCTTTAATAAGCACTTACCTTTCTAGGGTGCCCGCAACGTCAGCCGCCCGAGGCCGACTCGTCTCTTGGGTCTGGGCGCCGCCATTCAAAGTAAGGGAAACAGGCAGTGGAGCCTTGCGGCTGCAATACCCATTTCCTACTGCGCATGCGCGAGTCGCGCAGCGCTTTGTGAATGGGGGGCGCGCGCTGTGTTGTGGGACACAAACAGTTCCCACAACACACCGCGCCCCATTCCCCAGAAAGACAACGCGAGGAGGAGGAGGAGGAGAAGACAGAAGATCACCACGGAATAGGAAGAGGCAGATTAGGACAATCTGCCTAGCAACAGCCATTTCTGGTAGGTGAAAACATTTTATTTTTATTTTTTTTGCAGCCTTTTTATGCATTATTTTATTTAATTTTTTCATTTTTTTTTTTTAGGGTGGACCTCCCCTTTAACTGCTTCATTGCAAAATGACAGACGGGTGGGAACCCTTTTGTTCTTGATCGGTGTGTAAACGTGTGATGCTCACATCAACCTGTTTGGAAGTCTGTGGTTTGGAAACCCCCCTACGTACCGTGAATGGTTCTCTCCGAGCGCAACTATAACTCGGCAGATGCCGTGCGAGGTCTCGATGTCGCCGTTCTGCACGGCTTGCTGTAGCTGTTCCTGTAGTCCGAGCGCCTGGGGGATGAGCTTCAGCAGCGTGTTGACGTACCTGGAAAAGGAAACATTACACAGAGAATCCATCACTGATCATCACTGAAAGGGTTAAACATTTAATTGGACATAACTCAGCAGATCTGGATCCATCTATGAACCAGCGGAAGTTTTCCTCCCCATGGTTCCTGTGTCAGCCATGATGAAGCAATGATAAGAGCAGGGGTAGAGGGGTAGGTGACCTTGGAGAGATGGACATCTACCGCAACATGGAGGAGAGCAAAGGTCACCGGGGGGGGGGGGGGGGGGCAGCACAATTTTAGTTTAAAGTAGATCTAAGGCTTAAAACATTTTTTTTCACCATAATGCATTCCTTGTATTAAGGTAAAAAAATGTAGAAGAGGAGGATCGGGGCCGCTCTGTGCACGTAAATATGACCTTTTTTTGTTTTGTTTTTTTGTTTTTAACCACTTAAGCCGCGGAACAATTTGCAGCCAAAGGACCAGGCCCCTTTTTTTGCGATTCGGCACTGCGTCGCTTTAACTGACAATTGCGCGGTTCGTGCGACGTGGCTCCCAAATAAAATTGGCGTCCTTTTTTTTCCCCCCACAAATAGAGCTTTCTTTTGGTGGTATTTGATCACCTCTGCGGTTTTTATTTTTTGCGCTATAAACAAAAATAGAGTGACAATTTTGAAAAAAAAAAAAATCTATATTTTTTACTTTTTGCTGTAATAAATATCCCCCACAAAAAAAAAAATATATAAAAAAAAAAAAAAAAAAAAAAACTTTTTTTCCTCAGTTTAGGCCGATACGTATTCTACATATTTTTGGTAAAAAAAAAAAAAATAATAAAAAAAAAAAAAAAAAAAATCGCAATTAGCGATTATTGATTGGTTTGCGCAAAAGTTATAGCGTTTACAAAATAGGGGATAGTTTTATAGCATTTTTGTTAATATTTTTTTTTTTTTACTAGTAATGGCGGCGATCAGCGATTTTTATTGTGACTGCGACATTATGGCGGACACATCGGACATTTTTGGGACCATTGTCATTTATACAAAAATCAGTGCTATTTAAATGCATTGATTCCTGTGTAAATGACACTGGCAGTGAAGGAGTTAACCACTAGGGGGCAGTGTAGGTGTTATGTATGATGTTATGTGTTTTGTTTTTTTTATTGTAGGGGGCGTGGCCTGGCATGTGACATCACTGATCGTCCTGCCCTATAAAAAGGGAAGAGACGGTCGGTGACAGCCACACAGGGAAGCACGGGGGAGAGGTTTGTTTACACAGACCTCTCCTTGTTCTTCAGCTCTGTGACCCGATCGCGGGACACCAGCAGCGATCGGGTCCGCTGGTCCCGCGGCCACGGAGCACAGGACCGGGTCGGGAGCGCGCCGCTGGAGGCGCGCTCCCGACCCACGGCTGGGCACTTAAAGAATCACGTACCGCTACGTGATTGTGCCCAGCTGTGCCATTCTGCCGACGTATATCGGCGTGAGGCGGTCCTTAAGTGGTTAAATAACAAAGAAATAACATTTGAAACCACTTTAAGAAGATCCCCTAGCAAGGCCGCAAATAAAAAGTAATGCAGGTTTGAAGAGTTTCCTTTTTTTTTATGGACACGGCGCCGGTCCTGAGGAGCTGCGGGCGGAAGTTTTTAGGCGAGGCCGCGGCCTAGTCCGCGAGGCTGGCCTCGCGGGCTAGGCCGAAGCCTCGCCTAAAAACTCCCGCCCACAGCTCCTCGGGTCCGGTGCAGTGTCAGCGCCGGTCCTGGTGAAAAAAAATAATTTAATTTTCTTAAATTTTGAATCGAGTCGACCTCTTAACTCGATTCAAGATTTAAATCTTTTTTTTTTCCCCTATCCCTAGTCCAGGGGTCAGCAGTATGCAGAGTTCAGAAGTAAGAGAATGCAGAAGTCAGTATAAGTAATGCAGAATGCGGGGGGGGGGGGGGTCAGTGGTAATGCAGAATGCGGGGGGGGGTCAGTGGTAATGCAGAATGCGGGGGGGGGGGTCAGTGGTAATGCAGAATGCGGGGGGGTCAGTGGTAATGCAGAATGCGGGGGGGGTCAGTGGTAATGCAGAATGCGGGGGGGGTCAGTGGTAATGCAGAATGCGGGGGGGTCAGTGGTATGCAGAATGCGGGGGGGTCAGTGGTAATGCAGAATGCGGGGGGTCAGTGGTAATGCAGAATGCGGGGGGGTCAGTGGTAATGCAGAATGCGGGGGGGTCAGTGGTAATGCGGGGGGTCAGTGGTAATGCAGAATGCGGGGGGGTCAGTGGTAATGCAGAATGCGGGGGGTCAGTGGTAATGCAGAATGCGGGGGGTCAGTGGTAATGCGGGGGTCAGTGGTAATGCGGGGGTCAGTGGTAATGCGGGGGTCAGTGGTAATGCAGAATGCGGGGGGTCAGTGGTAATGCAGAATGCGGGGGGTCAGTGGTAATGCAGAATGCGGGGGGGTCAGTGGTAATGCAGAATGCGGGGGGTCAGTGGTAATGCGGGGGGTCAGTGGTAATGCAGAATGCGGGGGTCAGTGGTAATGCAGAATGCGGGGGTCAGTGGTAATGCAGAATGCGGGGGTCAGTGGTAATGCAGAATGCGGGGGTCAGTGGTAATGCAGAATGCAGGGGTCAGTGGTAATGCAGAATGCGGGGGTCAGTGGTAATGCAGAATGCAGGGGTCAGTGGTAATGCAGAATGCGGGGGTCAGTGGTAATGCAGAGGTCAGTAGTAAATAAAGCCAGAGTTCAACAGTACAAAAGCAGATTGTAGAGGTCAGTGCTAAGTAACAGCATTCAGAAGTAAGAATTTGATAACACAGAGATCAGAAGTAAGTAGTAACACACAGTTCAGAGGTACGTACTAGTAAGTAATGCAGAGTTCAGTAGTATGTAGCATAGAGTGTAGTGGCCAGTAGTAAATAAAGCAAGAGTTCAGTACAACAGTAAATAATGTAGACTGCAGGGGTCAGTACGAAGTAACGCAGCATTCAGAAGTAGGAAATTAGTAACGTAGAGTTCAGAAGGAAGTAGTAAGTAATGCAGAACTCAGGAGTCAGGAGTTAACAATGCAGCTTGCAATGGTCAGAAGTAACTTAGAGTTTAAGGATCAGTAGTATGCAACCCTAAATGCAGGGGTCAGTAGTAACTAATGCAAAGTTGAAAAGTAAGTAGCATGCAACACAGAACTCAGATGTCAGAAGTAACAGAGGGCAGAGGTGAGCAGTAAGAAATGCAGAGGTCAGTAGAATGTAACGCAGAGTGCAAAGGTCAGTAGTAAATAACACAGAGTTCAGGGGTCAGTACTAAGTAACAGTTCAGGGGTCAGTAGTAAGTAACAGTTCAGGGGTCAGTAGTAAGTGAAGTAGAGTTCAGCATTAAGGAATGCACAGGGCAGAGATTAATACTAAGTAACAGAGTTCAGAGGTCAGTAATAAAGAACGCAGAGGTCAGAAGTAAGCAAGGCAGAGTTAGGAGGTCAGTAATAAATACTGTAGGAGGTCAGTAGTAAGTTGCCCCCCCCCCCCCCCCCCATACACCATATAAGGTACATACACATTGCCATATCTGGTCTTCATCCATTATACATTCTCTGTATAGATGGACACCTGACAGATGGTAGGTACACCTCATGATACGAAGGGTTGGGCCTAGAGACAGATGAAGGCAGAATGGGATCTCACGGAAGGGCAGCAGCTATGGTCACCCCTTCCCTTCGATGGACATCGATAAGGATTGCAATGGGCCCCGGAGACCCCTCCCCTATGGGTATTGTCCATACCAGCGGTTTTCAACTCCAGTCCTCAGGACTCACTAACAGGCCAGATTTTAAGTATTACCTCGGGGGGGGGGGGGGGGAGATGCAGACTAGAATACTGCAATCACTGAGCAGCAAATTATATCACCGGTCACGTTACACTGCGGCAGGTTGGCTCCCCTGCGCGAGCCGTCGTAGCTATACGTGGCTCGCGGGGTCCGGATAGCAGGCGCGTGCCGGCTGCACAGCGGGGGGTGCCGGTGCTCGTGGCCGACGGTCGCGATGATGGCCGGCCACGAGCGAACGTGACCAGGAGACACAGAACAGGGACGAGGGTGTGTAAACGCACACTTCCCTGTTCTGTTTTGACAGGAGTGACAGTTCGTGTGTTCCTATTAGCTAGGAACCACGATCCGTCACTTCCTCCAGTCCGTCCCCTCCCCCTACAGTTAGAACACACACGAGGGAACACAGTTAACCCCTTGATCGCCCCTGGTGTTAACCCCTTCACTGCCAGTGACATTTTTACAGTAATCAATGCATTTTTATAGCCCTGATCGCTGTATTCATGCCAATGGTCTCAAATGTGTGTCAAAATTGTCCGATGTGTCCACCATAATGTTGCAGTCACGATAAAAAAAAAAAAAAAAAAAAAAAAAAATCGCAGATCGTCGCCATTACTAGTAGTAAAAAAAAAATAATAATAAAAAAATGCTATAAATCTATCCCCTATTTTGTAGACGCTATAACTTTTGCGCAAACCAACATACGCTTATTGCGATTTTTTTAACCAAAAATATGTAGAAGAATACATATTGGACTAAACTGAGGAAAAAATAGCTTTTTTAAATAAAAAAACAAATAAATAAAAATTTTTAAAAAAAGGGGATATTTATTATAGCAAAAAATAATGCGTTTTTTATTTTCAAAATTGTCGCCCTTTTTTTGGTTTATAGCACAAAAAATAAAAAACGCAGAGGCGATCAAATACCACCAAAAGAAAGCTCTATTTGCGGTGGAAAAAAAAGGTCGTCAATTTTTTTTTGGGGTGCAACGTCGCACGACCGGGCAATATATCAGTTAAAGCGACGCAGTGGCGAATTGCAAAAAGTGCTCTGGTCAGGAAGGGGGTAAAATCTCCCGGGGCTGAAGTGGTTAAAGTGTATATTTACCCCACTAATGAATTTCTGTAATTTTGCTCCCTTTTGGTCTGTGAAATATACTATTTTTGTTATTTCTATTTTTTTTGCTCTTCGTGCATCTTGCCGTGTTCTTCGCCAAGAAGAAAAGAGCTTGGAATATCTTCAAATAAGGAATGACGACCGAACCCCCCCCCCCCCCTCCCCCAGGTTTTCTGGAGCGAGTACCTCGTTTTTGTGGAAATTAATGAGCCTCGTTATATTTATAATAGGAAAACCTTGTATGCGGGGGCTACAAATATGAAAGGATCCAGCCAGCGGGACCCAGTGCACCCCCCCCCCCCCCCCATATGGTACATTCTGGGAACAGTTTGGAATATTCTCCCTTGTCCTTTCCCTGACCTTGCTGTAAATGTGTTAGTATGCTCAGGCTACAGCCAGCCGAGCGTGCATGCGCACAATTCTCCCATCACCCCCTGTTCTGGCATCCAAGGAAAGGGATGCAGCAAAGCCTGCAATGACACCATCAGAGGTCGACGTTCCTCGTTCCGGCAGTGAACGGGTTAATCCAAAGCTGCTTTCTCCAGACGGGGATGGGGGGGGGGGGTTGGGAATACAGCAACTGAGCTGCACAATTAAGTTCCCTTATTGTAGCTGGTGTGAACACGAGTGAGGAGGTAAGGAAGAGCAGAGGAGACGATAAATGGTTGCCAAGCAACTGGAAGGTCAGACCAACCAATCAGGAGGCGTTTCGCGGTGACGATGGGTATCAGTTCTTAGGGATGGTGGATGCATATGGCTGGATGATGATAGGCAGAGAGCTGCACCCTCCCCCTCCCCCCTCCTCCTCCTTAGCAGCGCACACCTTCAAAAACGGGCAGGGCTAATAGTCAGGACGGGAAGAAGGGGAAGGTGGGGGGGCAATGAGGGGCCTGTACTGGGCATCCCAGCAGGTGTCCCAATATATACATGAAGAGATGAATGGAAGCTAGGCAGAGAGCTGCACCCTCCCCCTCCTCAGCAGCGCACACCTTCAAAAACGGGCAGCACTAATAGTCAGGACGGGAAGAAGGGGAAGGTGTGGGGGGGGGGCAATCAGGGGCCTGTGCTGGGCACCCCAGCAGGTGTCCCAATATGTACATGTAGAGATGAATGGAAGCTAGGCAGAGAGCTGCACCCTCCCCCTCCCCCCCTCCTCCTCAGCAGCGCACACCTTCAAAAACGGGCAGCGCTAATAGTCAGGACGGGAAGAAGGGGAAGGTGGGGGGGGGGGGCAATGAGGGGCCTGTGCTGGGCATCTCAGCAGGGGTCCCAAAATGTATATGAAGAGATGAATGGAAGCTAGGCAGAGAGCTGCACCCTCCCCCTCCCCCCCTCCTCCTCCTCCTCCTTAGCAGCGCACACCTTCAAAAACGGGCAGCGCTAATAGTCAGGACGGGAAGAAGGGGAAGGTGGGGGGGGGGGGGGGCAATGAGGGGCCTGTACTGGGCATCTCAGCAGGTGTCCCAAAATGTACATGAAGAGATGGATGGAAGCTAGGCAGAGAGCTGCACCCTCCGCCTCCCCCTCCTCCTCCTCCTCCTCCTTAGCAGCGCACACCTTCAAAAACGGGCAGGGCTAATAGTCAGGACGGGAAGAAGGGGAAGGTGGGGGGGCAATGAGGGGCCTGTACTGGGCATCCCAGCAGGTGTCCCAATATATACATGAAGAGATGAATGGAAGCTAGGCAGAGAGCTGCACCCTCCCCCTCCTCAGCAGCGCACACCTTCAACCCCTCCTCAGCAGCGCACACCTTCAAAAACGGGCAGCACTAATAGTCAGGACGGGAAGAAGGGGAAGGTGTGGGGGGGGGGGGGCAATCAGGGGCCTGTGCTGGGCACCCCAGCAGGTGTCCCAATATGTACATGTAGAGATGAATGGAAGCTAGGCAGAGAGCTGCACCCTCCCCCTCCCCCCCTCCTCCTCAGCAGCGCACACCTTCAAAAACGGGCAGCGCTAATAGTCAGGACGGGAAGAAGGGGAAGGTGGGGGGGGGGGGGCAATGAGGGGCCTGTGCTGGGCATCTCAGCAGGGGTCCCAAAATGTATATGAAGAGATGAATGGAAGCTAGGCAGAGAGCTGCACCCTCCCCCTCCCCCCCTCCTCCTCCTCCTCCTCCTTAGCAGCGCACACCTTCAAAAACGGGCAGCGCTAATAGTCAGGACGGGAAGAAGGGGAAGAAGGGGAAGAAGGGGAAGGTGGGGGGGGGGCAATGAGGGGCCTGTGCTGGGCATCCCAGCAGGCGTCCCAATATATACATGAAGAGATGAATGGAAGCTAGGCAGAGAGCTGCACCCTCCCCCTCCCCCCTCCTCCTCCTCCTTAGCAGCGCACACCTTCAAAAACGGGCAGCGCTAATAGTCAGGATGGGAAGAAGGGAAGGTGGGGGGGGGGGGCAATGAGGGGCCTGTGCTGGGCATCCCAGCAGGCGTCCAATATGTACATGAAGAGATGGATGACGATCTACGACAAGAGCAGAGCGGCCGCCGAGAACATTAACACTAAGCTGAGCCGTCAGCATTTCCCACAATGGTAATAATGGAAGTAAAAGCCGATGAATGATGTATGGGGAGCCGGCGGGGAAAACGACTTAATGGATTGCGGAGGTTGTAGAATTCATGAATCGGAGGGAAGTCGGTCACAAGAGATCAGAGCCCAAGTTTCCAATACAATTCTTACAACCCCGCCCCCTCCCCCCCCCCCCCCCACCATACAATATGGCCCTTTAAATAATGGACTAATGCCGCGTACACACGAGCGGACTTTCCGGCAGACTAGGTCCGAAGGGACAATCCGATCGTGTGTGGGCTAGTCCGATCGTTTTTTGAAAAATAAATCAGACGGACCTAGAAATAGAACAGGTTTCAAATCTATCCGACGGACTCAATTCCGACAGACTAAAATCAGGAAAACCATTCGTCTGTGTGCTGGTCCGACGGACCAAATACGATGCAAGGGCAGCTATTGGCTACTGGCTATTGAACTTCCTTGTTTAGTCCCTTCTTACGTCCTCACGTTCAAAACAAACGGACTTAGTCCGGTCGTGTGTGGCCAAGTCCGTTGGTTCAGAAAGTCCATCGGAACTCCGTCGGGAAGACCGTCGGACCTAGTCTGCCTGTCGGGTGTACGCGGCATTAGGGCTCATTCATACACGAGGTAGGGGGCCGCAGCCACAGATGTCCACAGTCGGATGGGAGCCTGAGCTGGTGGAACCCGCCATGGAGGAAGGTTTCCCCCACCCTCCTGTGTGAACTCAGGCCCCCTCCCTAAATCACAGCCGGGGGGGGGGGGTGGACACATGCTGCAGCCGCAATGCTTTGCTTCACAGCTGTGGAAAGAACGATGCCCCCTGTCGCTTAAGGCGTTAAAGCAGGTGGCAAAAAGGCAATAAAACGCCTCCTTACCACCTGTGAAATGCTCTCGGAAGAGCGAACTGAACGCAGATCTCTCTTTAGAGAGCACTGCTAGTATGTACAAGTTCCATCATCGTGGTTGGACACTGTTGGGTTCCCTATTTTTTTTCTTCCAATCTCCTTCATTTTCTCCTTTCTTCTCCTCTCATCCCTCTCCACCTCTCTCCTTCCCTTCGCTTCGCTATGCTCTCCTCCATCCTCTCTACCTCACCCCTACCCTTCTCTATGCTCTCCTCCACCTCACCCCTACCCTTCTCTATGCTCTCCTCCACCTCACCCCTACCCTTCTCTATGCTCTCCTCCACCTCACCCCTACCCTTCTCTATGCTCTCTCAACCTCACCCCTACCCTTCTCTATGCTCTCCTCCATCCTCTCCACCTCACCCCTACCCTTCTCTATGCTCTCCTCCATCCTCTCCACCTCACCTCTACCCTTCTCTATGCTCTCCTCCATCCTCTCCACCTCACCCCTACCCTTCTCTATGCTCTCCTCCATCCTCTCCACCTCACCTCTACCCTTCTCTATGCTCTCCTCCATCCTCTCCACCTCACCCCTACCCTTCTCTATGCTCTCCTCAACCCTCTCCACCTCACCCCTACCCTTCTCTATGCTCTCCTCCACCTCACCCCTACCCTTCTCTATGCTCTCCTCCATCCTCTCCCCTACCCTTCTCTATGCTCTGCTGCACCTCACCCCTACCCTTCTCTATGCTCTCCTCCACCTCACCCCTACCCTTCTCTATGCTCTCCTCCACCTCACCCCTACCCTTCTCTATGCTCTCCTCCACCTCACCCCTACCCTTCTCTATGCTCTCCTCCATCCTCTCCCCTACCCTTCTCTATGCTCTGCTGCACCTCACCCCTACCCTTCTCTATGCTCTCCTCCACCTCACCCCTACCCTTCTCTATGCTCTCCTCCACCTCACCCCTACCCTTCTCTATGCTCTCCTCCACCTCACCCCTACCCTTCTCTATGCTCTCCTCCACCTCACCCCTACCCTTCTCTATGCTCTCCTCCACCTCACCCCTACCCTTCTCTATGCTCTCCTCAACCTCACCCCTACCCTTCTCTATGCTCTCCTCCATCCTCTCACCTCACCCCTACCCTTCTCTATGCTCTCCTCCATCCTCTCCACCTCACCTCTACCCTTCTCTATGCTCTCCTCCATCCTCTCCACCTCACCCCTACCCTTCTCTATGCTCTCCTCCATCCTCTCCACCTCACCTCTACCCTTCTCTATGCTCTCCTCCATCCTCCACCTCACCCCTACCCTTCTCTATGCTCTCCTCCACCTCACCCCTACCCTTCTCTATGCTCTCCTCCATCCTCTCCCCTACCCTTCTCTATGCTCTGCTGCACCTCACCCCTACCCTTCTCTATGCTCTCCTCCACCTCACCCCTACCCTTCTCTATGCTCTCCTCCACCTACCACCCCCTCACCTCTACCCTTCTCTATGCTTCCCCTCCACCCCTACCCTTCTCTATGCTCTCCTCCATCCTCTCCCTACCCTTCTCTATGCTCTCCTCCATTCCTCTCCACCTCCACCCCTACCCTTCTCTATGCTCTCCTCCACCTCACCCCTACCCTTCTCTATGCTCTCCTCCACCTCACCCCTACCCTTCTCTATGCTCTCCTCCACCTCACCCCTACCCTTCTCTATGCTCTCTCCATCCCTCCACCTCACCCCTACCCTTCTCTATGCTCTCCTCCCCTCCACCTCACCCCTACCCTTCTCTATGCTCTCCTCACCTCACCCCTACCCTTCTCTATGCTCTCCTCCATCCTCTCCACCTCACCCCTACCCTTCTCTATGCTCTCCTCCATCCTCTCCACCTCACCTCTACCCTTCTCTATGCTCTCCTCCATCCTCTCCACCTCACCCCTACCCTTCTCTATGCTCTCCTCCATCCTCTCCACCTCACCTCTACCCTTCTCTATGCTCTCCTCCATCCTCTCCACCTCACCCCTACCCTTCTCTATGCTCTCCTCCATCCACCTCACCCCTACCCTTCTCTATGCTCTCCTCCATCCTCTCCACCTCACCCCTACCCTTCTCTATGCTCTCCTCCACCTCACCCCTACCCTTCTCTATGCTCTCCTCCATCCTCTCCCCTACCCTTCTCTATGCTCTCCTCCACCTCACCCCTACCCTTCTCTATGCTCTCCTCCACCTCACCCCTACCCTTCTCTATGCTCTCCTCCACCTCACCCCTACCCTTCTCTATGCTCTCCTCCACCTCACCCCCTACCCTTCTCTATGCTCTCCTCCACCTCACCCCTACCCTTCTCTATGCTCTCCTCCACCTCACCCCTACCCTTCTCTATGCTCTCCTCCACCTCACCCCTACCCTTCTCTATGCTCTCCTCCACCTCACCCCTACCCTTCTCTATGCTCTCCTCCACCTCACCCCTACCCTTCTCTATGCTCTCCTCCACCTCACCCCTACCCTTCTCTATGCTCTCCTCCACCTCACCCCTACCCTTCTCTATGCTCTCCTCCACCTCACCCCTACCCTTCTCTATGCTCTCCTCAACCTCACCCCTTACCTCACCCCTACCCTTCTCTATGCTCTCCTCCACCTCACCCCTACCCTTCTCTATGCTCTCCTCCACCTCACCCCTACCCTTCTCTATGCTCTCCTCCACCTCACCCCTACCCTTCTCTATGCTCTCCTCCACCTCACCCCTACCCTTCTCTATGCTCTCCTCAACCTCACCCCTACCCTTCTCTATGCTCTCCTCCATCCTCTCCACCTCACCCCTACCCTTCTCTATGCTCTCCTCCATCCTCTCCACCTCACCTCTACCCTTCTCTATGCTCTCCTCCATCCTCTCCACCTCACCCCTACCCTTCTCTAGCTCTCCTCCATCCTCTCCACCTCACCTCTACCCTTCTCTATGCTCTCCTCCATCCTCTCCACCTCACCCCTACCCTTCTCTATGCTCTCCTCCATCCTCTCCACCTCACCCCTACCCTTCTCTATGCTCTCCTCCACCTCACCCCTACCCTTCTCTATGCTCTCCTCCATCCTCTCCCCTACCCTTCTCTATGCTCTGCTGCACCTCACCCCTACCCTTCTCTATGCTCTCCTCCACCTCACCCCTACCCTTCTCTATGCTCTCCTCCACCTCACCCCTACCCTTCTCTATGCTCTCCTCCACCTCACCCCTACCCTTCTCTATGCTCTCCTCCATCCTCTCCCCTACCCTTCTCTATGCTCTGCTGCACCTCACCCCTACCCTTCTCTATGCTCTCCTCCACCTCACCCCTACCCTTCTCTATGCTCTCCTCCACCTCACCCCTACCCTTCTCTATGCTCTCCTCCACCTCACCCCTACCCTTCTCTATGCTCTCCTCCACCTCACCCCTACCCTTCTCTATGCTCTCCTCCACCTCACCCCTACCCTTCTCTATGCTCTCCTCCACCTCACCCCTACCCTTCTCTATGCTCTCCTCCACCTCACCCCTACCCTTCTCTATGCTCTCCTCCACCTCACCCCTACCCTTCTCTATGCTCTCCTCCACCTCACCCCTACCCTTCTCTATGCTCTCCTCCACCTCACCCCTATCCTTCTCTATGCTCTCCTCCACCTCACCCCTACCCTTCTCTATGCTCTCCTCCACCTCACCCCTACCCTTCTCTATGCTCTCCTCCACCTCACCCCTACCCTTCTCTATGCTCTCCTCAACCTCACCCCTACCCTTCTCTATGCTCTCCTCCATCCTCTCCACCTCACCCCTACCCTTCTCTATGCTCTCCTCCATCCTCTCCACCTCACCTCTACCCTTCTCTATGCTCTCCTCCATCCTCTCCACCTCACCCCTACCCTTCTCTATGCTCTCCTCCATCCTCTCCACCTCACCTCTACCCTTCTCTATGCTCTCCTCCATCCTCTCCACCTCACCCCTACCCTTCTCTATGCTCTCCTCCATCCTCTCCACCTCACCCCTACCCTTCTCTATGCTCTCCTCCATCCTCTCCACCTCACCCCTACCCTTCTCTATGCTCTCCTCCACCTCACCCCTACCCTTCTCTATGCTCTCCTCCATCCTCTCCCCTACCCTTCTCTATGCTCTGCTGCACCTCACCCCTACCCTTCTCTATGCTCTCCTCCACCTCACCCCTACCCTTCTCTATGCTCTCCTCCACCTCACCCCTACCCTTCTCTATGCTCTCCTCCACCTCACCCCTACCCTTCTCTATGCTCTCCTCCACCTCACCCCTACCCTTCTCTATGCTCTCCTCCATCCTCTCCCCTACCCTTCTCTATGCTCTGCTGCACCTCACCCCTACCCTTCTCTATGCTCTCCTCCACCTCACCCCTACCCTTCTCTATGCTCTCCTCCACCTCACCCCTACCCTTCTCTATGCTCTCCTCCACCTCACCCCTACCCTTCTCTATGCTCTCCTCCACCTCACCCCTACCCTTCTCTATGCTCTCCTCCACCTCACCCCTACCCTTCTCTATGCTCTCCTCCACCTCACCCCTACCCTTCTCTATGCTCTCCTCCACCTCACCCCTACCCTTCTCTATGCTCTCCTCCACCTCACCCCTACCCTTCTCTATGCTCTCCTCCACCTCACCCCTACCCTTCTCTATGCTCTCCTCCACCTCACCCCTACCCTTCTCTATGCTCTCCTCCACCTCACCCCTACCCTTCTCTATGCTCTCCTCCACCTCACCCCTACCCTTCTCTATGCTCTCCTCCACCTCACCCCTACCCTTCTCTATGCTCTCCTCCACCTCACCCCTACCCTTCTCTATGCTCTCCTCCACCTCACCTTTACCCTTCTCTATTTTCTCTTCCATCCTCTCCTCCTCACCCCTACCCTTCTCTATGCTCTTCTCCACCCTTCTCTATACTCTCCTCCAGCCTCTCCACCTCACCCCTACCCTCCCCTATGCTCTCCTCGATCCTTTCTGCCTCTCCCCTTCCCTATGCTCTCCTCCATCCTCTCAACCTCACCCCTACCCTTCTCTTCTCTATGCTCTCCTCCATCCTCTCCACCTCACCCCTACCCTTCTCTATGCTCTCCTCCACCTCACCCCTACCCTTCTCTATGCTCTCCTCCACCTCACCCCTACCCTTCTCTATGCTCTCCTCCACCTCACCCCTACCCTTTTCTATGTTCTCTTCCATCCTCTCCGCCTCACCCCTACACTTCTCTATGCTCTCCTCCACCTCACCCCTACCCTTCTCTATGCTCTCCTCCACCTCACCCCTACCCTTTTCTATGTTCTCTTCCATCCTCTCCGCCTCACCCCTACACTTCTCTATGCTCTCCTCCACCTCACCCCTACCCTTCTCTATGCTCTCCTCCACCTCACCCCTACCCTTTTCTATGTTCTCTTCCATCCTCTCCGCCTCACCCCTACCCTTCTCTATGCTCTCCTCCACCTCACCCCTACCCTTTTCTATGTTCTCTTCCATCCTCTCCGCCTCACCCCTACACTTCTCTATGCTCTCCTCCACCTCACCCCTACCCTTCTCTATGCTCTCCTCCACCTCACCCCTACCCTTCTCTATGCTCTCCCCTCCACCTCTCCCCTCCTCTTCCCTTCTCTTTGCTCTACTCCATCTTCTCCACCTCTCCCCTTCTCTGTGCTCTACTCCATCCTCTCCTCTCCACTTGTCCCCTTCCCCTCTTTGCCCTA
>NW_027507811.1:0-67500 GCF_037356315.1 Lithobates pipiens
TCTCATATCATATCATACATCTCCCGATATTATCATCCTGTGTATGAGAGGAGATGATATACAATCTGATTGTACAATCTCATATCATATCATACATCCCCCGATATTATCATCCTGTGTATGAGGGGAGATGATATACAATCTGATTGTACAATCTCATATCATATCATACATCTCCCGATATTATCATCCTGTGTATGAGAGGAGATGATATACAATCTGATTGTACAATCTCATATCATATCATACATCTCCCGATATTATCATCCTGTGTATGAGGGAGATGATATACAATCTGATTGTACAATCTCATATCATATCATACATCTCCCGATATTATCATCCTGTGTATGAGAGGAGATGATATACAATCTGATTGTACAATCTCATATCATATCATACATCTCCCGATATTATCATCCTGTGTATGAGAGGAGATGATATACAATCTGATTGTACAATCTCATATCATATCATACATCTCCCGATATTATCATCCTGTGTATGAGGAGATGATATACAATCTGATTGTACAATCTCATATCATATCATACATCTCCCGATATTATCATCCTGTGTATGAGGAGATGATATACAATCTGATTGTACAATCTCATATCATATCATACATCTCCCGATATTATCATCCTGTGTATGAGAGGAGATGATATACAATCTGATTGTACAATCTCATATCATATCATACATCTCCCGATATTATCATCCTGTGTATGAGGAGATGATATACAATCTGATTGTACAATCTCATATCATATCATACATCCCCCGATATTATCATCCTGTGTATGAGGGAGATGATATACAATCTGATTGTACAATCTCATATCATATCATACATCTCCCGATATTATCATCCTGTGTATGAGAGGAGATGATATACAATCTGATTGTACAATCTCATATCATATCATACATCTCCCGATATTATCATCCTGTGTATGAGGGGAGATGATATACAATCTGATTGTACAATCTCATATCATATCATACATCTCCCGATATTATCATCCTGTGTATGAGGAGATGATATACAATCTGATTGTACAATCTCATATCATATCATACATCTCCCGATATTATCATCCTGTGTATGAGGGAGATGATATACAATCTGATTGTACAATCTCATATCATATCATACATCTCCCGATATTATCATCCTGTGTATGAGGAGATGATATACAATCTGATTGTACAATCTCATATCATATCATACATCTCCCGATATTATCATCCTGTGTATGAGAGGAGATGATATACAATCTGATTGTACAATCTCATATCATATCATACATCTCCCGATATTATCATCCTGTGTATGAGAGGAGATGATATACAATCTGATTGTACAATCTCATATCATATCATACATCTCCCGATATTATCATCCTGTGTATGAGGAGATGATATACAATCTGATTGTACAATCTCATATCATATCATACATCTCCCGATATTATCATCCTGTGTATGAGGAGATGATATACAATCTGATTGTACAATCTCATATCATATCATACATCTCCCGATATTATCATCCTGTGTATGAGGAGATGATATACAATCTGATTGTACAATCTCATATCATATCATACATCTCCCGATATTATCATCCTGTGTATGAGGAGATGATATACAATCTGATTGTACAATCTCATATCATATCATACATCTCCCGATATTATCATCCTGTGTATGAGGAGATGATATACAATCTGATTGTACAATCTCATATCATATCATACATCTCCCGATATTATCATCCTGTGTATGAGAGGAGATGATATACAATCTGATTGTACAATCTCATATCATATCATACATCTCCCGATATTATCATCCTGTGTATGAGAGGAGATGATATACAATCTGATTGTACAATCTCATATCATATCATACATCTCCCGATATTATCATCCTGTGTATGAGGAGATGATATACAATCTGATTGTACAATCTCATATCATATCATACATCTCCCGATATTATCATCCTGTGTATGAGGAGATGATATACAATCTGATTGTACAATCTCATATCATATCATACATCCCCCGATATTATCATCCTGTGTATGAGGAGATGATATACAATCTGATTGTACAATCTCATATCATATCATACATCCCCCGATATTATCATCCTGTGTATGAGAGGAGATGATATACAATCTGATTGTACAATCTCATATCATATCATACATCTCCCGATATTATCATCCTGTGTATGAGAGGAGATGATATACAATCTGATTGTACAATCTCATATCATATCATACATCTCCCGATATTATCATCCTGTGTATGAGAGGAGATGATATACAATCTGATTGTACAATCTCATATCATATCATACATCTCCCGATATTATCATCCTGTGTATGAGGAGATGATATACAATCTGATTGTACAATCTCATATCATATCATACATCTCCCGATATTATCATCCTGTGTATGAGAGGAGATGATATACAATCTGATTGTACAATCTCATATCATATCATACATCTCCCGATATTATCATCCTGTGTATGAGGAGATGATATACAATCTGATTGTACAATCTCATATCATATCATACATCTCCCGATATTATCATCCTGTGTATGAGGAGATGATATACAATCTGATTGTACAATCTCATATCATATCATACATCCCCCGATATTATCATCCTGTGTATGAGGGAGATGATATACAATCTGATTGTACAATCTCATATCATATCATACATCTCCCGATATTATCATCCTGTGTATGAGGAGATGATATACAATCTGATTGTACAATCTCATATCATATCATACATCTCCCGATATTATCATCCTGTGTATGAGAGGAGATGATATACAATCTGATTGTACAATCTCATATCATATCATACATCCCCCGATATTATCATCCTGTGTATGAGGGAGATGATATACAATCTGATTGTACAATCTCATATCATATCATACATCTCCCGATATTATCATCCTGTGTATGAGAGGAGATGATATACAATCTGATTGTACAATCTCATATCATATCATACATCTCCCGATATTATCATCCTGTGTATGAGGAGAGATGATATACAATCTGATTGTACAATCTCATATCATATCATACATCCCCCGATATTATCATCCTGTGTATGAGGGAGATGATATACAATCTGATTGTACAATCTCATATCATATCATACATCTCCCGATATTATCATCCTGTGTATGAGGAGATGATATACAATCTGATTGTACAATCTCATATCATATCATACATCTCCCGATATTATCATCCTGTGTATGAGGAGAGATGATATACAATCTGATTGTACAATCTCATATCATATCATACATCTCCCGATATTATCATCCTGTGTATGAGAGGAGATGATATACAATCTGATTGTACAATCTCATATCATATCATACATCTCCCGATATTATCATCCTGTGTATGAGGAGATGATATACAATCTGATTGTACAATCTCATATCATATCATACATCTCCCGATATTATCATCCTGTGTATGAGGAGAGATGATATACAATCTGATTGTACAATCTCATATCATATCATACATCCCCCGATATTATCATCCTGTGTATGAGGAGATGATATACAATCTGATTGTACAATCTCATATCATATCATACATCTCCCGATATTATCATCCTGTGTATGAGAGGAGATGATATACAATCTGATTGTACAATCTCATATCATATCATACATCTCCCGATATTATCATCCTGTGTATGAGGAGATGATATACAATCTGATTGTACAATCTCATATCATATCATACAACTCCCGATATTATCATCCTGTGTATGAGAGGAGATGATATACAATCTGATTGTACAATCTCATATCATATCATACATCCCCCGATATTATCATCCTGTGTATGAGAGGAGATGATATACAATCTGATTGTACAATCTCATATCATATCATACATCTCCCGATATTATCATCCTGTGTATGAGGGGAGATGATATACAATCTGATTGTACAATCTCATATCATATCATACATCTCCCGATATTATCATCCTGTGTATGAGAGGAGATGATATACAATCTGATTGTACAATCTCATATCATATCATACATCTCCCGATATTATCATCCTGTGTATGAGGAGATGATATACAATCTGATTGTACAATCTCATATCATATCATACAACTCCCGATATTATCATCCTGTGTATGAGAGGAGATGATATACAATCTGATTGTACAATCTCATATCATATCATACAACTCCCGATATTATCATCCTGTGTATGAGAGGAGATGATATACAATCTGATTGTACAATCTCATATCATATCATACATCTCCCGATATTATCATCCTGTGTATGAGAGGAGATGATATACAATCTGATTGTACAATCTCATATCATATCATACAACTCCCGATATTATCATCCTGTGTATGAGAGGAGATGATATACAATCTGATTGTACAATCTCATATCATATCATACATCTCCCGATATTATCATCCTGTGTATGAGAGGAGATGATATACAATCTGATTGTACAATCTCATATCATATCATACATCCCCGATATTATCATCCTGTGTATGAGGGGAGATGATATACAATCTGATTGTACAATCTCATATCATATCATACATCTCCCGATATTATCATCCTGTGTATGAGGAGAGATGATATACAATCTGATTGTACAATCTCATATCATATCATACATCTCCCGATATTATCATCCTGTGTATGAGGAGAGATGATATACAATCTGATTGTACAATCTCATATCATATCATACATCCCCCGATATTATCATCCTGTGTATGAGGAGATGATATACAATCTGATTGTACAATCTCATATCATATCATACATCCCCCGATATTATCATCCTGTGTATGAGAGGAGATGATATACAATCTGATTGTACAATCTCATATCATATCATACATCCCCCGATATTATCATCCTGTGTATGAGGAGATGATATACAATCTGATTGTACAATCTCATATCATATCATACATCTCCCGATATTATCATCCTGTGTATGAGAGGAGATGATATACAATCTGATTGTACAATCTCATATCATATCATACATCTCCCGATATTATCATCCTGTGTATGAGGGGAGATGATATACAATCTGATTGTACAATCTCATATCATATCATACATCCCCCGATATTATCATCCTGTGTATGAGGAGATGATATACAATCTGATTGTACAATCTCATATCATATCATACATCCCCCGATATTATCATCCTGTGTATGAGGGGAGATGATATACAATCTGATTGTACAATCTCATATCATATCATACAACTCCCGATATTATCATCCTGTGTATGAGGAGATGATATACAATCTGATTGTACAATCTCATATCATATCATACATCCCCCGATATTATCATCCTGTGTATGAGGAGATGATATACAATCTGATTGTACAATCTCATATCATATCATACATCCCCCGATATTATCATCCTGTGTATGAGAGGAGATGATATACAATCTGATTGTACAATCTCATATCATATCATACATCTCCCGATATTATCATCCTGTGTATGAGGGGAGATGATATACAATCTGATTGTACAATCTCATATCATATCATACATCTCCCGATATTATCATCCTGTGTATGAGGAGATGATATACAATCTGATTGTACAATCTCATATCATATCATACATCTCCCGATATTATCATCCTGTGTATGAGGGAGATGATATACAATCTGATTGTACAATCTCATATCATATCATACATCCCCCGATATTATCATCCTGTGTATGAGGAGATGATATACAATCTGATTGTACAATCTCATATCATATCATACATCTCCCGATATTATCATCCTGTGTATGAGGAGATGATATACAATCTGATTGTACAATCTCATATCATATCATACATCTCCCGATATTATCATCCTGTGTATGAGAGGAGATGATATACAATCTGATTGTACAATCTCATATCATATCATACATCTCCCGATATTATCATCCTGTGTATGAGGGGAGATGATATACAATCTGATTGTACAATCTCATATCATATCATACATCCCCCGATATTATCATCCTGTGTATGAGGGGAGATGATATACAATCTGATTGTACAATCTCATATCATATCATACATCCCCCGATATTATCATCCTGTGTATGAGAGGAGATGATATACAATCTGATTGTACAATCTCATATCATATCATACATCTCCCGATATTATCATCCTGTGTATGAGAGGAGATGATATACAATCTGATTGGACGATATAAAGTCATTTTGTTTTTATAATAAACCTTTTTATTTTGCGGTTATGTCTCCTTTAAGGGGGCGTGGAGAAAGGCGTGGCGGGGGGCGTGTCCTCTAGCGCCATCCATTTTCTAGTAGGCGTGTCTTTCATTTCCCTCTAAAGCTGTTGCCCGGTTTTGCCCTCCCCCTCTGATCAGTCCCATGACTTCCTGTGGGCGGAGACTACAACTCCCATAGTGCAGTGCGGTGTTGGTGATGGGGGAGCGGAACTTCCGGTGATGTGAATGTGGATGGAGGTAAGTGGAGGGGGAGGGGAGTATTAGATTTCTGTGCGATGATGATCGGTGATGGATCCTCCATACACAATACAATCCTCCTCATTGGAGACGCCCCTCCCCCTCTCACTTCTCCTCTCCATCCCCCTATATATCCATTACAGGAGATGAGGAGCCGATTTCATTTTATTATTGATTCGCAAATCCCCAATAATTATTATATGTTCTTTGATTACCCCTCCCCCCCCAGATCAATGGAGGGGGAGGGGAGACACTGGGGAACCCCCACTCTTTTATATTGGGGTCTATGATTAGCACCTCCCCCTGAAACCCAGCAACCCCCCAGAACCCTCCACCCATGGCCCATCAATTGCCCCCCCTCCAGGGCCCATCAATTGCCCCCCCCCTCCGGGCCCATCAATACCCCCCTGGCCTATATATTGCCCCCCCGGGGCCCATCTATAGCCCCAGAAAAAGGAGGGAGTAAGGTGGCGCTGTGGAGCAGTTTGGGGTGATTCTGGTAGAGCGGTTTCTATTGATCGGGTGAAAAAGATTAAAGTGAAATGAGGGGGGGAGGGGAATAGACTTGGCGTTATACCGTTTTGGTTTGAAAAATGAATAATTGGTTTATATCGATTTTCCAGCTTCCTGGTAAATAATAAAATAAAATAAACCCAAATAAAAGTAAAAACGATCTGTTCACACCCAGCAGTGCCCACAATCTGCCTCAACAAAGGTGCTGTACCCCAGTGCCACATATCCGTGCCCAGCAGTGCCGCCCATCAGTGCCCAGCAGTCCCATTTATCAGTGGTACCTATCAGTGCCCCTTAGTGCCACCCATCCGTGGCATCTTAACTATGCCCATCAGTGCAGCCCATCAGTGCCCAGCAGTGCAGCCCATCAGTGCCGCCTCATCAGCGCTGAAAGCTGAAAATTGGTCTGGGCAGGAGGGGGGTTTAAGTGCCCAGTAAGCAAGTGGTTAATGCTTAAATAGAGATATCGCATGTTCATTTCTGGTTTATTAATGTTCACAAGGAAGCAGAAGAGCCACATGTATAAATAATCATTGGAGGTCACTGCTGGGGGTCAACGGAGAGTTTTTGCTTTGATCTACGTTTATTTTATTATTTACCAGGAAGCTGAAAAATCGATATAAACCAATTATTCATTTTTCAAACCAAAACGGTATAACGCCAAGTCTATTCCCCCTCCTCATTTCACTCAATCAATAGCCCCCCCCCAAGTTCATCAATAGCCCCCCCAAAGGCCCATCAATACCCCCCCGACCCATATATTACCCCCCGGGGTTCATCAATAGCCCCCCCCCCCCGCGGCCCATCAATAGCCCCCCCCTTGGTTCTCATCAACATCGTTGTAGTGACAATATGATGTCAGCGATTGTATTCCCCTCCCCCAGCACATCGCTCTGGTCGGCACTCGCAGCCATTGGCTGGCAGCACAGATCAATCTTTTCCAAGTCAGAAGTCTCATCTCCACATCCCTGACCGATCATTGGGGGGGGGGGGGGGGGGGGGTGGTGGGCTATTGGAATCATTAATCTGTTCCCACCCAGCAGCCAATAGGGTGAGCCTTAGCATCACACGGGTCCCCGGTGTCACTTATCACACCCTCCCAGATGTGGAAGGGGCGACTCTACCCACCTATAGATAGGACCGCCTCAGTCATGTGACAGCCAATCTCAGTGCTCCCATGATCACCAATGCCCTCCCCCCCTTCCATATGTGAGTGAGTGAGGAGCACAAAATGTACTAATTCCATTCACATGGTACAGTCTGTAATCAGGAAAATACCACTTTATGGTCACTAGATGGCGCCGGCGATCCCAGGAAATACACACCAGACACTTTATGGGGATTGTTGGCTGTGCAGATCCTCAGATGGTCTCCTAGAACTCAGATCCTCAGATGGTCTCCTAGAACTCAGAACCTCAGATGGTCTCCTAGAACTCAGAACCTCAGATGGTCTCCTAGAACTCAGATCCTCAGATGGTCTCCTAGAATTCAGATCCTCAGATGGTCTCCTAGAATTCAGATCCTCAGATGGTCTCCTAGAATTCAGATCCTCAGATGGTCTCCTAGAACTCAGATCCTCAGATGGTCTCCTAGAACTCAGAACCTCAGATGGTCTCCTAGAACTCAGAACCTCAGATGGTCTCCTAGAACTCAGATCCTCAGATGGTCTCCTAGAACTCAGATCCTCAGATGGTCTCCTAGAATTCAGATCCTCAGATGGTCTCCCTAGAACTCAGATCCTCAGATGGTCTCCTAGAACTCAGATCCTCAGATGGTCTCCTAGAATTCAGAACCTCAGATGGTCTCCTAGAATTCAGATCCTCAGATGGTCTCCTAGAATTCAGATCCTCAGATGGTCTCCCTAGAACTCAGATCCTCAGATGGTCTCCCTAGAACTCAGATCCTCAGATGGTCTCCTAGAACTCAGATCCTCAGATGGTCTCCTAGAACTCAGAACCTCAGATGGTCTCCTAGAACTCAGAACCTCAGATGGTCTCCTAGAACTCAGATCCTCAGATGGTCTCCTAGAATTCAGATCCTCAGATGGTCTCCTAGAATTCAGATCCTCAGATGGTCTCCTAGAATTCAGATCCTCAGATGGTCTCCTAGAACTCAGATCCTCAGATGGTCTCCTAGAACTCAGAACCTCAGATGGTCTCCTAGAACTCAGAACCTCAGATGGTCTCCTAGAACTCAGATCCTCAGATGGTCTCCTAGAACTCAGATCCTCAGATGGTCTCCTAGAATTCAGATCCTCAGATGGTCTCCCTAGAACTCAGATCCTCAGATGGTCTCCTAGAACTCAGATCCTCAGATGGTCTCCTAGAATTCAGAACCTCAGATGGTCTCCTAGAATTCAGATCCTCAGATGGTCTCCTAGAATTCAGATCCTCAGATGGTCTCCCTAGAACTCAGATCCTCAGATGGTCTCCCTAGAACTCAGATCCTCAGATGGTCTCCTAGAACTCAGATCCTCAGATGGTCTCCTAGAATTCAGATCCTCAGATGGTCTCCTAGAATTCAGATCCTCAGATGGTCTCCTAGAACTCAGATCCTCAGATGGCCTCCTAGAATTCAGATCCTCAGATGGTCTCCTAGAATTCAGATCCTCAGATGGTCTCCCTAGAACTCAGATCCTCAGATGGTCTCCCTAGAACTCAGATCCTCAGATGGTCTCCTAGAATTCAGATCCTCAGATGGTCTCCCTAGAACTCAGATCCTCAGATGGTCTCCCTAGAACTCAGATCCTCAGATGGTCTCCTAGAATTCAGATCCTCAGATGGTCTCCTAGAATTCAGATCCTCAGATGGTCTCCCTAGAATTCAGATCCTCAGATGGTCTCCTAGAATTCAGATCCTCAGATGGTCTCCCTAGAACTCAGATCCTCAGATGGTCTCCTAGAATTCAGAACCTCAGATGGTCTCCTAGAATTCAGAACCTCAGATGGTCTCCTAGAATTCAGAACCTCAGATGGTCTCCTAGAACTCAGATCCTCAGATGGTCTCCTAGAACTCAGATCCTCAGATGGTCTCCTAGAACTCAGATCCTCAGATGGTCTCCTAGAACTCAGATCCTCAGATGGTCTCCTAGAACTCAGATCCTCAGATGGTCTCCTAAGAACCTCAGATGGTCTCCTAGAACTCAGATCATCAGATGGTCTCCTAGAATTCAGATCCTCAGATGGTCTCCTAGAATTCAGATCCTCAGATGGTCTCCTAGAATTCAGATCCTCAGATGGTCTCCTAGAATTCAGATCCTCAGATGGTCTCCTAGAATTCAGATCCTCAGATGGTCTCCTAGAATTCAGATCCTCAGATGGTCTCCTAGAACTCAGATCCTCAGATGGTCTCCTAAGAACCTCAGATGGTCTCCTAGAACTCAGATCCTCAGATGGTCTCCTAGAACTCAGATCATCAGATGGTCTCCTAGAATTCAGATCCTCAGATGGTCTCCTAGAACTCAGATCCTCAGATGGTCTCCTAGAATTCAGATCCTCAGATGGTCTCCTAGAATTCAGATCCTCAGATGGTCTCCTAGAATTCAGATCCTCAGATGGTCTCCTAGAATTCAGATCCTCAGATGGTCTCCTAGAACTCAGCTCCTCAGATGGTCTCCTAGAATTCAGCTCCTCAGATGGTCTCCTAGAACTCAGCTCCTCAGATGGTCTCCTAGAACTCAGCTCCTCAGATGGTCTCCTAGAATTCAGATCCTCAGATGGTCTCCTAGAACTCAGCTCCTCAGATGGTCTCCTAGAACTCAGATCCTCAGATGGTCTCCTAGAATTCAGATCCTCAGATGGTCTCCCTAGAACTCAGATCCTCAGATGGTCTCCTAGAATTCAGATCCTCAGATGGTCTCCTAGAACTCAGATGGTCTCCTAGAATTCAGATCCTCAGATGGTCTCCTAGAATTCAGATCCTCAGATGGTCTCCTAGAACTCAGATCCTCAGATGGTCTCCTAGAACTCAGATCCTCAGATGGTCTCCTAGAATTCAGATCCTCAGATGGTCTCCCTAGAACTCAGATCCTCAGATGGTCTCCTAGAACTCAGATCCTCAGATGGTCTCCTAGAATTCAGAACCTCAGATGGTCTCCTAGAATTCAGAACCTCAGATGGTCTCCTAGAACTCAGATCCTCAGATGGTCTCCTAGAACTCAGATCCTCAGATGGTCTCCTAGAATTCAGATCCTCAGATGGTCTCCTAGAACTCAGATCCTCAGATGGTCTCCTAAGAACCTCAGATGGTCTCCTAGAACTCAGATCCTCAGATGGTCTCCTAGAACTCAGATCCTCAGATGGTCTCCTAGAACTCAGATCCTCAGATGGTCTCCTAGAATTCAGATCCTCAGATGGTCTCCTAGAATTCAGATCCTCAGATGGTCTCCTAGAATTCAGATCCTCAGATGGTCTCCTAGAACTCAGATCCTCAGATGGTCTCCTAGAACTCAGAACCTCAGATGGTCTCCTAGAACTCAGATCCTCAGATGGTCTCCTAGAACTCAGATCCTCAGATGGTCTCCTAGAATTCAGATCCTCAGATGGTCTCCTAGGAACCTCAGATCCTCAGATGGTCTCCTAGAACTCAGATCCTCAGATGGTCTCCTAGAACTCAGATCCTCAGATGGTCTCCTAGAATTCAGATCCTCAGATGGTCTCCCTAGAACTCAGATCCTCAGATGGTCTCCCTAGAACTCAGATCCTCAGATGGTCTCCTAGAACTCAGATCCTCAGATGGTCTCCTAGAATTCAGATCCTCAGATGGTCTCCTAGAATTCAGATCCTCAGATGGTCTCCTAGAACTCAGATCCTCAGATGGCCTCCTAGAATTCAGATCCTCAGATGGTCTCCTAGAATTCAGATCCTCAGATGGTCTCCCTAGAACTCAGATCCTCAGATGGTCTCCCTAGAACTCAGATCCTCAGATGGTCTCCTAGAATTCAGATCCTCAGATGGTCTCCCTAGAACTCAGATCCTCAGATGGTCTCCTAGAATTCAGATCCTCAGATGGTCTCCCTAGAATTCAGATCCTCAGATGGTCTCCTAGAATTCAGATCCTCAGATGGTCTCCCTAGAACTCAGATCCTCAGATGGTCTCCTAGAATTCAGAACCTCAGATGGTCTCCTAGAATTCAGAACCTCAGATGGTCTCCTAGAATTCAGAACCTCAGATGGTCTCCTAGAACTCAGAACCTCAGATGGTCTCCTAGAACTCAGAACCTCAGATGGTCTCCTAGAACTCAGATCCTCAGATGGTCTCCTAGAACTCAGATCCTCAGATGGTCTCCTAGAACTCAGATCCTCAGATGGTCTCCTAGAACTCAGATCCTCAGATGGTCTCCTAGAACTCAGATCCTCAGATGGTCTCCTAAGAACCTCAGATGGTCTCCTAGAACTCAGATCATCAGATGGTCTCCTAGAATTCAGATCCTCAGATGGTCTCCTAGAATTCAGATCCTCAGATGGTCTCCTAGAATTCAGATCCTCAGATGGTCTCCTAGAATTCAGATCCTCAGATGGTCTCCTAGAATTCAGATCCTCAGATGGTCTCCTAGAATTCAGATCCTCAGATGGTCTCCTAGAATTCAGATCCTCAGATGGTCTCCTAGAACTCAGATCCTCAGATGGTCTCCTAAGAACCTCAGATGGTCTCCTAGAACTCAGATCCTCAGATGGTCTCCTAGAACTCAGATCATCAGATGGTCTCCTAGAATTCAGATCCTCAGATGGTCTCCTAGAATTCAGATCCTCAGATGGTCTCCTAGAACTCAGCTCCTCAGATGGTCTCCTAGAATTCAGATCCTCAGATGGTCTCCTAGAACTCAGCTCCTCAGATGGTCTCCTAGAACTCAGATCCTCAGATGGTCTCCTAGAATTCAGATCCTCAGATGGTCTCCCTAGAACTCAGATCCTCAGATGGTCTCCTAGAATTCAGATCCTCAGATGGTCTCCTAGAACTCAGATGGTCTCCTAGAATTCAGATCCTCAGATGGTCTCCTAGAATTCAGATCCTCAGATGGTCTCCTAGAACTCAGATCCTCAGATGGTCTCCTAGAACTCAGATCCTCAGATGGTCTCCTAGAATTCAGATCCTCAGATGGTCTCCCTAGAACTCAGATCCTCAGATGGTCTCCTAGAACTCAGATCCTCAGATGGTCTCCTAGAATTCAGAACCTCAGATGGTCTCCTAGAATTCAGAACCTCAGATGGTCTCCTAGAACTCAGATCCTCAGATGGTCTCCTAGAACTCAGATCCTCAGATGGTCTCCTAGAATTCAGATCCTCAGATGGTCTCCTAGAACTCAGATCCTCAGATGGTCTCCTAGAATTCAGATCCTCAGATGGTCTCCTAGAACTCAGATCCTCAGATGGTCTCCTAGAACTCAGATCCTCAGATGGTCTCCTAGAACTCAGATCCTCAGATGGTCTCCTAGAATTCAGATCCTCAGATGGTCTCCTAGAATTCAGATCCTCAGATGGTCTCCTAGAACTCAGATCCTCAGATGGTCTCCTAGAACTCAGATCCTCAGATGGTCTCCTAAGAACCTCAGATGGTCTCCTAGAACTCAGATCCTCAGATGGTCTCCTAGAACTCAGAACCTCAGATGGTCTCCTAGAACTCAGATCCTCAGATGGTCTCCTAGAATTCAGATCCTCAGATGGTCTCCTAGAACTCAGATCCTCAGATGGTCTCCTAGAATTGAGAACCTCAGATGGTCTCCTAGAATTGAGAACCTCAGATGGTCTCCTAGAATTGAGAACCTCAGATGGTCTCCTAGAATTCAGATCTTCAGATGGTCTCCTAGAATTGAGAACCTCAGATGGTCTCCTAGAATTCAGATCTTCAGATGGTCTCCTAAGAACCTCAGATGGTCTCCTAGAATTCAGATCCTCAGATGGTCTCCTAAGAACCTCAGATCCTCAGATGGTCTCCTAGAATTCAGACCCTCAGATGGTCTCCTAGAATTCAGACCCTCAGATGGTCTCCTAGAATTCAGACCCTCAGATGGTCTCCTAGAATTCAGATCCTCAGATGGTCTCCTAGAACTCAGATCCTCAGATGGTCTCCTAAAATTCAGATCCTCAGATGGTCTCCTAGAACTCAGATCCTCAGATGGTCTCCTAGAACTTAGATCCTCAGATGGTCTCCTAGAACTCACATCCTCAGATGGTCTCCTAGAACTCAGAACCTCAGATGGTCTCCTAAAATTCAGATCCTCAGATGGTCTCCTAAAATTCAGATCCTCAGATGGTCTCCTAGAACTCAGATCCTCAGATGGTCTCCTAGAATTCAGATCCTCAGATGGTCTCCTAGAATTCTGAATTCTAGGAGACCATCTGAGGATCTGAATTCTAGGAGAGCATCTGAATTCTAGGAGACCATCTGAGGATCTGAGTTCTAGGAGACCATCTGAGTTCTAGGAGACCATCTGAGTTCTAGGAGACCATCTGAGTTCTAGGAGACCATCTGAGTTCTAGGAGACCATCTGAGTTCTAGGAGACCATCTGAGTTCTAGGAGACCATCTGAGTTCTAGGAGACCATCTGAGTTCTAGGAGACCATCTGAGTTCTAGGAGACCATCTGAGGATCTGAGTTTTAGGAGACCATCTGAGGATCTGAGTTTTAGGAGACCATCTGAGGATCTGAGTTTTAGGAGACCATCTGAGGATCTGAGTTTTAGGAGACCATCTGAGGATCTGAGTTTTAGGAGACCATCTGAGGATCTGAGTTTTAGGAGATCATCTGAGGATCTGAGTTTTAGGAGATCATCTGAGGATCTGAGTTTTAGGAGATCATCTGAGGATCTGAGTTTTAGGAGATCATCTGAGGATCTGAGTTTTAGGAGATCATCTGAGGATCTGAGTTTTAGGAGATCATCTGAGGATCTGAGTTTTAGGAGATCATCTGAGGATCTGAGTTTTAGGAGATCATCTGAGGATCTGAGTTTTAGGAGATCATCTGAGGATCTGAGTTCTAGGAGACCATCTGAGGATCTGAATTTTAGGAGACCATCTGAGGATCTGAGTTCTAGGAGACCATCTGAGGATCTGATCATCAGATGGTCTAGAATTCAGAACCTCAGATGATCTCTTAGAATTCAGATTCTCAGATGGTCTCCTAGAACTCAGATCCTCAGATGGTCTCCTAGAACTCAGAACCTCAGATGGTCTCCTAGAACTCAGATCCTCAGATGGTCTCCTAGAATTCAGATCCTCCAGATGGTCTCCTAGAATTCAGATCCTCCTCCTTCTTCATGGAAGTTGAAGTGCAATTAAAGACAAAGCTTTTCTTTTTTGATAGTGTAAGGAAGGGTTAGGCCCCCTATCGAGTGTACATCCCTTTGGGGAGATTTCCCGTCACTTCCTGTCCCAGAAATAGGAGATGGAAGGAAATCTCTCCACGGCGGATGGAATTCCCGTCTTCTGGAGTCATCCCGTGGAGAAGGTTGAAAGGATTTCCCTCACCTCTTGTTCTGGTGACCCCCTCCAGTTTTGAGGGATCTTCTCTCACTTTTTCTACTGGTGACCAGAGAGAAGGTGAATCTCCTTAGCAGGAACCCAGACACCAGTAACACCAGGACAGGGGGTCTAACCCCTCACTACTGCTACAGGAATTGGTGTACCAGTGGTCGCCTTCCATCCATCAGAAGACAATTTACTGGGCGGTTGTGGTCTTCATGGAAGGTTTTTGGCTGAGAGTCGGTTGTTCTAAGTGACCGTGTGATGTGGGCAAACCTACCGGTATGTGTGTTGTGGAAGGAAGAATTCCCACAGGGGGGGGACAGACAAACTCCATGTAGAAATACAATTCATTGTCTCTCGTTTTCCTTCTCGTTCAGCAATGAGTGGAGAGTGACCACCAAAGATCTGACCAACATGGAGGACACCATCACCGAGAAGATACTGGACCTCACCCTGGAGATCATCTACCTGCTGACCAGAGAGGTGAGGAGGATTCTGGGAGGTCACATGACATCACTGGTCTAGTGTGGTCAGTAGTCCATGTTCTTCTTGTAGATGATGTCAGATGATTGATGTCGGTTTATCTTTCTCCTGATCTGTAGGATTATGTTGTAGTGAAGAAGTCTAGTGGGGAGCCAATCTCAGGAGGATGGAGCAGGACCCAGAGCCCCACCATGGTGCCTCCCCCTCCTCCTCCCATACCTGAGAGGAACAAAGAGCAGAAGATCCTGGAACTGACCACCATGATGGTCCATCTGCTGACAGGAGAGGTGAGGAGGATTCTGGGAATTCAGAGGAGGGATGTGTCTGGATGGTGACGGTATCATTGTGTGTGTCGGGATATAATTGTCTGTCTCTCTACAGGGAGGTCTGGAAGGAGATGTGATGGACGATCGGCAGTCCCTCTCGTCATGGGGTAAGGGTCTCTACATACATGGAACCTTCTCACCCTTTCTATACATGTCATGAACATACATGAAGGTCTCGTGGATTAGGGGAAGGCGACTCCATAAATTTGTATGGTGAGAAGAGTCGGGTGGGAATGGAAATTCTGGTGGTGACATCTAACCCACTTGGGTTGTGTTGGTCTTCTCGGTAGATAAAAACGAATTTGAAGGCCAAACCTCTCCAACTGTAAGTCCTCCATGCACAAGGTGCCAGAAAAGCCAAGTCCAGCCTCACTCCAGTAGTCATGAAGGTCTCGTGGATTGGGGGAAGGGGATGTATGGTGAGAAGAGTCGGGGGGGGAAGGGACATTCTGGGGGTGTATGGAACCCTCTTGGGTTGTGTTGATCTTCTTGGGAGATTATGAAGGCCAAACCTCTCCAACTGTAAGTCCTCCATCCACAATAAAAGCCAAGTCCAGCCTCACTCCAGTAGTCATGAAGGTCTCGTAGTTGGTCAGACATCTCGGCGCTCATCCAAGAAGCTTCTTCGGCTCTAATTTCGATCTTTAGATCTGAGGAAGATGATTGGATGAGAGGAGAAACGTCTTCCGTCATTATAGAACAAGTTCTGGTGAATGTCACTGACTACGACCAGCGATAGCAGGGCTCAAAATGTCAAGTCCTGAGCTACTAGCCACGCCTTAAGGGTTACTCGCCACCAGTTGCCCCACCCAACCCCTTCAATGCCCCGCCCCTAAACACTCCCTCGTAAATTATCTCATGAAATGACACTTCCTGCATATGTGTTATGCAAAATTATGTTACAAAAATAAATATTTAAATATTAACAACATTTTAACATAAAGCATGTCAGTGTCGCCTCATCAGTGGCCATCAGTGTTGCCTCATCAGTGGCCATTAGTGCCACCTCATTTTTACCGCCTCATCAGTGCCGCCTCATAAGTGGCCATTAGTGTCGCCTCATCAGTGCAGCCTCATGAGTGGCTATTAGTGCCGCCTCATCAATGCCACCTCAACAGTGGCCATTAGTGCCACCTCAACAGTGGCCATTAGTGTCGCCTCATTAGTGCTGCCTCATCAGTGGCCATTAGTGCCGCATCATCAGTCACCATTAGTCCAGCCTCATCAGTGGCCATCAGTGTTGCCTCATCAGTGCCGCCTCATCAGTGGCCATTAGTGCCGCCTAATTTTTACTGCCTCATCACTGCCCATCAGTTCCGCCTCATCGGTGGCCATTAGTGTCACCTCATCAGTGCAGCCTCATGAGTGGCCATCAGTGCAGCCTCATGAGTGGCCATCAGTGCAGCCTCATGAGTGGCCATCAGTGCAGCCTCATGAGTGGCCATCAGTGCAGCCTCATGAGTGGCCATCAGTGCAGCCTCATGAGTGGCCATCAGTGCAGCCTCATGAGTGGCCATCAGTGCAGCCTCATGAGTGGCCATTAGTGCAGCCTCATGAGTGGCCATTAGTGCAGCCTCATCAGTGGCCATTAGTGCCACCTCAACAGTGGCCATTAGTGCCGCCTCATTAGTGCTGCCTCATTAGTGGCCATTAGTGCCGCATCATCAGTCACCATTAGTCCAGCCTCATCAGTGGCCATCAGTGTTGCCTCATCAGTGCCGCCTCATCAGTGGCCATTAGTGCCGCCTCATTTTTACCGCCTCATCACTGCCCATCAGTTCCGCCTCATCGATGGCCATTAGTGTCGCCTCGTTAGTGCAGCCTCATCAGTGGCCATTAGTGTTGCCTCATCAGTGCCGCCTCATCAGTGGCCATTAGTGCCGCCTCATCAGTGGCCATTAGTGCCACCTCAACAGTGGCCATTAGTGTCGCCCCATTAGTGCTGCATCATCAGTGCCCATCAATTCAGCCTCATCAGTGCTGCCTCATCAGTACCCATCAGTGCTGCTTTATCAGTGGCCATCAATGTAGTCTATCACTGCATGGGGATCACAGGGAGGAATCTCGCAGAGTTGGGATCTCCTGCTGTGACACGGCTTGGATCTTAAACTCCGGCCGCTGTAACAAAGTCCCACCTCCTGGACCAGCTCCTATGATAGACCAATTAAAGTTCCTGGGATTGGTCCAGTGTGCTGTCCATCATAGGAGGCGGGACTTTGTTACAGCGGCCGGCGTTTAAGATCCAAGCCGTGTCACTTCGGGACATCCCCGCTCTGTGAGATCCGGCCGGCTCTCCTCCCGACAGTTTTCTGGCCGATCGATTCTGGCAGGAGCGGTGCCGCCTTTATTACACAGCATCAGAGCGACCCATCAGATGGCCTCCCTGCCCCCCCTCGGCCCAGTCCACCCCTCATCCACGCTCGCCCTCAGCTTATTTCCACTCGCCTTATGTGAGCCGGCGAGTGGAAATTTTGATAGCTGACCTGGATACACGAGAACCTTCACATAGACCATGAAAATGTTCCTCCTCATTCATCCAACTATCTCATTCCTGCAGATCTTCCTGAAGAAGCAACACCTGAAGAGCGATCTCCATTCTGTAAAGAAGAGCCCCGGAACCCCCTCCACAATGACTTCCCTCCCCCCACAGACCTCACCCAGCATGTATCTGTTGGGATCAAGGAGGAACAAGACTCGAGTCAACCGGTAATAAGTCCTATTATGGGGGGTCCTCTGTTATCTGAGGAGGAAAGTCTTCCACACACCAAGGTCTCGATGTCTGGAGATCTCCTGAACCTCCACGTCTTTTCCCACCACACACCTACTCAGGTTAAGGAGGAACTCTTCTCTTCTGATGAAGAACCTGATGTTCCCGCACAATGTCCATCGGCTCTTGTTCCTCAGGAGGCCTCCTTGGAAGGAGAATTCACGGAAGGAGACGTGGTTTGCTTCAAGTGGAACGTTGTTGGTCCAAAAAGAAAGCCGAGGCAGATCCTCCCGAAACCCGGTCACAAATCGGTGAAAGGAAAGCAGTTTTCCTGCACAGAGTGCGGGAAGTGTCTGCGGAGCAATGCAGATCTTATTCAGCACAACCGGGTTCACACGGGGGAGAAACCTTTCCAGTGCTCGGAGTGCGGGAAACATTTTAGCAAACAATCCAGCCTCGCCATACACCACAGGATCCACACGGGCCAGAAGCCGTATTCGTGCTCCGTGTGCGGGAAGTGCTTCGCCAGCAGGTCAGATCTGACCAAACACAGCAGGTCCCACACCGGACTCAAGCCGTACACGTGCCCCGAGTGCGGGAAAATCTTCACCTGCAGCTCCAACCTCTTCCGCCACAAGAAGATCCATACGGGCGAGAAGCAGTTCATCTGCTCAGAGTGCGGGAAGAGCTTCCTGACCCGCTCACAGATGGTCATCCATCAGAGGGTCCACACCGGGGAGAAGCCGTACCCATGCTCTGAATGCACCAAGTGCTTCGTCAGCAGCTCCGACCTGGCCAAGCACCAGAGGAGCCACACCGGACTGAAGCCGCACATCTGCCCCGAATGCGGCAAAAGTTACGTCAGCCGCTCCGTCCTCACCCGGCACCAGAAGATTCACCGGGTGGAGAAACGCTTCGTCTGTGCCGAGTGCGGGGTGGGCTTTGTGAGGATGGGGAAGTTCTTGTCCCACGTCAAAGCCCACCCCCGGCCTCGGACTTCCTCCAGGACTTCAAAATGAAAGCGACCACGAGACGTTGGACTTCCTCAATCTCAGATCTGGTGACTTTAGAAGAGTTCTTCCAAGTCCCCGAAATCTCAGATCTGGGGACATTAGAAGAGTTCTTCCAAGTCTCCGAAATCTAAGATCTGGTGACTTTAGAAGAGTTCTTCCAAGTCTAGGAAATCTCAGATCTGGTGACTTTAGAAGAGTTCTTCCAAGTCCCCGAAATCTCAGATCTGGTGACTTTAGAAGAGTTCTTCCAAGTCCCCGAAATCTCAGATCTGGGGACATTAGAAGAGTTCTTCCAAATCTCCGAAATCTCAGATCTGGTGACTTTAGAAGAGTTCTTCCAAGTCCCCGAAATCTCAGATCTGGTGACTTTAGAAGAGTTCTTCCAAGTCTAGGAAATCTCAGATCTGGTGACTTTAGAAGAGTTCTTCCAAGTCCCCGAAATCTCAGATCTGGTGACTTTAGAAGAGTTCTTCCAAGTCCCCGAAATCTCAGATCTGGGGACATTAGAAGAGTTCTTCCAAGTCTCCGAAATCTCATATCTGATGACATTAGAAGAGTTCTTCCAAATCTCCGAAATCTCAGATCTGGTGACTTTAGAAGAGTTCTTCCAAGTCTAGGAAATCTCAGATCTGGTGACTTTAGACGAGTTCTTCCAAGTCCCCGAAATCTCAGATCTGGTGACTTTAGAAGAGTTCTTCCAAGTCTCCGAAATCTCAGATCTAGTGACTTTAGAAGAGTTCTTCCAAGTCCCCGATATCTCAGATCTGGTGCCTTTAGAAGAGTTCTTCCAGGTCTCCGAAATCTCAGATCTGGTGACATTAGAAGAGTTCTTCCAAGTCTCCGAAATCTCAGATCTGGTGACTTTAGAAGAGTTCTTCCAAGTCTCCGAAATCTCAGATCTGGTGACTTTAGAAGAGTTCTTCCAAGTCTCCGAAATCTCAGATCTGGGGACATTAGAAGAGTTCTTCCAAGTCTCCGAAATCTAAGATCTGGTGACTTTAGAAGAGTTCTTCCAAGTCTCCGAAATCTCAGATCTGGTGACTTTAGAAGAGTCCCGGAACCCGACTTTAGAAGAGTTCCAAGTCCCCAAACCCATTAAACACCATTTTTGTTTGAAGGCACTTTGGTTTTTGGAGCTCCAGTCCACCTCACTTCCTGGTAGTCTGGTGACCTGGGAACCCCCCAGCCTATGATGAGGGAGGAGTGTTCCCGGACACACCCACTATCCTCGCTATCCCTCACACGCTGAATATATCCAAGAAGGTTTTTTTTTTTTTATTTATTTATTTTTACAGCCACCAATCAGATTCTGGAATCTTGGTGGCTCATCATGTTGGGAGGAGGATGTAACCCAAAGCCGGGATCAGGGTGGGGAACTGACCACCCACCATGTGAGGTGCTCTCTGGACTTTGGTTGCAGTACAATATGCAGAATAAAAATGAAAGGTCGTGACCCCCAACAATGAGCATCTTTTGTCTCATCCCTTTTCTGTATGTGAAATATACCATGGAAAACCTTTTGTTATATGTGTTCAGTAAGGATGATCCTGCCAGAAACCTTGTGAGCTGAGAACTTCCTGTGCTCTCTGCGTCAGTCTGTGTGATCACTGAGGACTTCGGTAGAGGGGGGTGGGGGGAGGTGTTCTGTAGTCCTGTCCTAGGGTGACAACACCGCCTCTCCATAAGAACAGTGAGGTAATTAGGTGTTGTCACCCTCCTGGGACAGGAAGTGTGTTTCTGGCAGGATCACCAGGTGAAGGGAACAGCCTGAAAAAAGAAAATGAATGCAGCCGCCACATCCAAGGCCTGGGGAGCAGCAATAGATCACATTTTATGTGTGCCTTGAAAGAAACCAGGTGACCTCTGCGGTCTCAGGGGTCAACGATCCCTACATATTCGGTCCCTACATCTACCATCCCTACATATATGTTCCATACATAGACCTACTGATATGGCCCCAGATCTTGGGATACTGCCAATCTAACGAGACACCCCCAAATCTTGCGTAAAGTCTTCCCAGAAGAGCGGCGGGGTAGCTCCATATTAATGGCCGTGGGGGGGGGGGGGTAGCTCCATATTAATGGCCGTGGGGGGGGTAGCTCCATATTAATGGCCATGGGGGAGGGCAGCTCCATATTAATGGCCATGGGGGAGGGCAGCTCCATATTAATAGCCATGGGGGGGAGGGCAGCTCCATATTAATAGCCATGGGGGGGAGGGCAGCTCCATATTAATAGCCATGGGGGAGGGCAGCTCCATATTAATGGCCATGAGGGGGAGGGCAGCTCCATATTAATGGCCATGGGGGGAGGGCAGCTCCATATTAATGGCCATGGGGGGGAGGGCAGCTCCATATTAATGGCCATGGGGGGGAGGGCAACTCCATATTAATGGCCATGGGGGGGGAGGGCAGCTCCATATTAATGGCCATGGGGGGGAGGGCAGCTCCATATTAATGGCCATGGGGGGGAGGGCAGCTCCATATTAATGGCCATGGGGGGGCAGCGCCATAATAATGGCCATGGGGGGGCATCTCCATATTAATGGCCATGGGGGAGGGGGCAGCACCATATTAGATTAGAACTAAAGCCAAAACTTTTGTATAGGGTTACAACCCCTGTCAGTTTTTTTTTTTTTTGTTGCCCTCTGTGTCCCATTGGGGAGTGGTCAGTTCCATAATTATGTCCACAGTGGGGGGGGGGGGTCAGTTTCATAATTAAAACCTTGGGGGTCAATTCCATAATTATGGCCACAGTGGGGAGGGGGTGATCAGTTCCATCTTAATGGCCATGGGGGTCAGTTCCATGATAATGGTCATGATGGGGGGAGGGGGGGGGTCGGTTCCATCCTAATGGCCATGGTGGTCAGTTCAATGACAAAAAAAATATATGTTTTGCGGATCTATGTTAATGGCTATGGGGGGGAAGCTCCATATCATATTAATGGCCATGGGGGGGGGGGCAGTTTCATATTAAAGACCAGGGTGGGGGAGTGGTCAGGGGGCCTTGGGGGTCAGTTCCATAATTATAGCCTTGGGGGTCAGTTCCATAATTATGGCCACAGTGGGGGGTTGTCAGTTCCATCTTAATGGCCATGGGGGTCAGTTCCATGATAATGGTCATGATGGGTGGGGTTGGTTCCATCTTAATGGCCATGGGGGTTGGGGGTCAGTTCCATATATATGGCCACAATGGGGGGGGTTATCAGTTCCATTCTAATGGCCATGGAGGTTAGGGGTCAGTTCCATAATTATGGCCACAGTGGGGGGTGGTCAGTTCCATCTTAATGGCCATGGGGGTCAGTTCCATGATAATGGTCATGATGGGTGGGGTTGGTTCCATCTTAATGGCCATGGGGGTTGGGGTTCAGTTCCATAAATATGGCCACGCTGGGGGGGGTTGTCAGTTCCATAAATATTGCCACAGTGGGGGGGGGGTTGTCTGTTCCATCTTAATGGCCATGGGGGTCAGTTCCATGATAATGGTCATGATGGGTGGGGTCGGTTCCATCTTAATGGCCATGGGAGTTGGGGGTCAGTTCCATAAATATGGCCACACTGGGGGGGGGTTATCAGTTCCATTCTAATGGCCATGGAGGTTGGGGGTCAGTTCCATAAATATGGCCACAATGGGGGGGGGGGGTATCAGTTCCATTCTAATGGCCATGGAGGTTGGGGGTCAGTTCCATAATTATGGCCACAGTGGGGGGTGGTCAGTTCCATGATGATGAACCTCTACTCAAGAAACCAAACCTGGACCCTCAGGATCCAAACAACCGTAGGCCAATTACAAGCCTCAACACCATTTCTAAGATCATGGAGAAAGCTGTAGTACATCAGCTACAACTTCACCTGGATACTCACAAACTCCTGGACCCGCTGCAATCAGGCTTCCGCCCGGGTCATGGAACAGAAACAGCTCTCCTCAAGATTTGGGATGACGCCCTTGAAGCAGCAGATGACGGAGAGCCGCGTCTCCTCGTACTGCTAGACCTAAGTGCAGCATTTGATACAGTAGATCACAATACTCTACTCGTCCGCCTCACAGAAGTAGCCGGAGTCCAAGACATAGATCTCCATTGGTTCGCGTCCTTCCTAGGAAATCGGTCACAGACAGTGAAACTAGGAAAATTCCTCTCCGAAACTCGGGCAGTCACCTGCGGAGTCCCTCAAGGCTCTCCGTTGTCACCCGTTCTCTTCAACATTTACATTCGCCCACTCCTTCAAATCATCAGATGCTCAGATCTCTGCTTCCACTCTTACGCTGACGACACGCAACTTTATTTCCGGATCAATGGAAAAAAAGATCACCAACAACAACTTGAAAACTGCCTCAAATCAATAGAGGACTGGATGACCACCAACTCCCTCCAGCTGAACCAATCAAAGACAGAGCTTCTTATCTTACACCCAAATCATAAGCCCGCAACCAAAACCTCCTGGTCTCCACCAACCGTCTTTGGGCAGACTATCTCCCCAAAGACCAAAGCCAAGAGTCTCGGGGTTATTTTAGACGCACAAATGTCAATGGATGCGCAAATAGGATCTGTAGTCAGTGGATCTCACCATCTGCTGCGCATGCTCCGCAGACTCATCCCTTTTATCCCAAAGAATGACAAAGCAGTGGTAGTTGGAACAATCATTAATTCACGACTGGACTACGCAAACTCGCTTTACATAGGATTACCACAATATCAACTTGTGTGATTACAACTGATCCAAAACACGGCGGCAAGGCTGATAACAGGAAAAAAACCCTGGGAATCCATCTCTCCTTCACCGAGGAGCTTACATTGGCTAACCGTAAAAAATCGGATCACGTTCAAGACCCTTTGCCTCACCCACAAATGCGTGCATAGAGAAGCTCCGCAATACCTAATGGAGAAAATAAATCATTACACACCAAACCGCAGTCTTCCATCAGCCAACAAAAACCTCCTCCTTGTGCCCAAAGCCCGGTATAAATCCAAGGCGGATCGGAGATTCGCTGTCCAAGGGCCTCGGCTATGGAATGCTCTAGCAATCAATAGTGATGGACGAACTTCCGACGGGACGTTTCGCGAACGCGGCCGATAGTTCGCGAACCGTAACGTTCGTGGCGGGCCCCATTGACTTCAATGGGAGGCGAACTTTGCAAACCTTTAGGTCAAATTTGCAGCCACAAAATAATTATTAGCTGTGCAAACATAGTCCCACCACATGGCCAATGACATAACACATGTATGAGGTGAATCTGGGATCGATAACTACAAGCATTCTTTTTTTATATGGGAAATTGTTGTGACAATTCAGGACTGTGGAGCGCATGAAGGCAATGGAGGAGAGGGAAGGTCAGGGACCAGGGTAGGCAAAGAAGAGGGTGCAGGAGATGATCACCAGCAGCGTGACATACAGCAATGACACCTGCACCGTGATAGAGTCATCTGACAACAGCACCGTGATAGAGAGCACTGACATCAGAAGCGTGACATACAGCAATGACATCAGCACCGTGATATACAGCACTGACATCAGCACCGTGATAGAGTGTACTGACATCAGCAGCGTGACATACAGCAATGACACCTGCACCGTGATAGAGAACACTGACATCAGCACCGTGATAGAGTCATCTGACAACAGCACCGTGATAGAGTCATCTGACAACAGCACCGTGATAGAGGGCACTGACATCAGCAGCGTGACATACAGCAATAGTGATGGACGAACGTTTCGCCCGGCGGTCGTTTCGCGGCGAATTTCCGACTTTCGCCGTCCGCGGGTTCGAACGCCTTTTTCCGTCGTTCGCCCCGGCGGACTTACGTGTTTAATGTATACAAGAACTTTAACCTTTCGTGACACGTTTATCATGTGTTACAGGACAACCAATTGAGACATGACAGCTCATGGACACTTGGACATTCCCCCTAACCTATAAATACACCCGATCCGGTGGCCATTTTACATTCTTTCTTCTGTCACTGTAGGGAAAGGATCCTGTGTGGAGTAGGGACAGAGAAAACGCTAGCTATTTGGTACACAAAAGTTCTTTTCAGGACTGGTATAGGTGTTAGGTCAGCAGCCTGAGTTTCTTTTGTCAGTTTAGATAAAGGGACAGAGCGCTGTATGCTGCTATTTTAGGGACAGCTCAGCCAGATTAGTCTTTCTTCATCATCATCATCATCATCATCATTAGCTGTTACTATCAGGTCCACAAAAGAGCTGTTCCAGCTAATCGTTCCAGCCTACTCTTTTTTGCCAATTTGTATAGGGACAGGCAGGAAGCAGTGTGTCAGGCAGTGAGGATAATTTTAAAGACTTGCTGTTACTATTAGTTCCACAAAGGTTCTTTTCAGGACTGGTATCAGTGGTACGGTAATAGGCTTGTACACGTATAATATTCTTTCTTCCAAATATAGAAAGAATATTATACTTGACTGCTGCCCTTCTGCTGCAGTCTGCTAATCATTCACAACTCACTTGTTCCACAAAGCTCTTTATCAGGACTGGTAACTTGGTCTGTCTAGGGTGCTACGGTACATAGGCTTGGGTGCGGTACAGTCTGCTGTTCTGTAAGGACCGCTATCGGTCCACAATACATAGGGTTGCCGTGCACTACTGCTGACCGCTGCCCTATACTGCAGCAGTCCTTCAGCGGTATAGGGACTGACGCACAGTCTGCTAAACACTAATACACAACCTGCTTGGTCCACAAAAGTTCTTATAAGGACTGGTAACTTGGTATAGGGTGCTACGGTACATAGGCCTGAGTGCGTTACAGTCTGCTGTTCTGTAAGGACCGCTATCGGTCCACAATACATAGGGTTGACGTGCACTACTGCTGACCGCTGCCCTATACTGCAGCAGTCCTTCAGCGGTATAGGGACTGACGCACAGTCTGCTAAACACTAACACACAACCTGCTTGGTCCACAAAAGTTCTTATAAGGACTGGTAACTTGGTATAGGGTGCTACGGTACATAGGCCTGAGTGCAGTACAGTCTGCTGTTCTGTAAGGACTGCTATCGGTCCACAATACATAGGGTTGCCGTGCACTACTGCTGACCGCTGCCCTATACTGCAGCAGTCCTTCAGCGGTATAGGGACTGACGCACAGTCTGCTAAACACTAATACACAACCTGCTTGGTCCACAAAAGTTCTTATAAGGACTGGTAACTTGGTATAGGGTGCTACGGTACATAGGCCTGAGTGCAGTACAGTCTGCTGTTCTGTAAGGACCGCTATCGGTCCACAATACATAGGGTTGCCGTGCACTACTGCTGACCGCTGCCCTATACTGCAGCAGTCCTTCATTGGTATAGGGACTGACGTACAGTCTGCTAATCACTAACACACAACCTGCTTGGTCCACAAAAGTTCTTATAAGGACTGGTAACTTGGTATAGGGTGCTACGGTACATAGGCCTGAGTGCGTTACAGTCTGCTGTTCTGTAAGGACCGCTATCGGTCCACAATACATAGGGTTGCCGTGCACTACTGCTGACCGCTGCCCTATACTGCAGCAGTCCTTCAGCGGTATAGGGACTGACGCACAGTCTGCTAAACACTAATACACAACCTGCTTGGTCCACAAAAGTTTTTATAAGGACTGGTAACTTGGTATAGGGTGCTACGGTACATAGGCCTGAGTGCAGTACAGTCTGCTGTTCTGTAAGGACCGCTATCGGTCCACAATACATAGGGTTGCCGTGCACTACTGCTGACCGCTGCCCTATACTGCAGCAGTCCTTCATTGGTATAGGGACTGACGTACAGTCTGCTAATCACTAATACACAACCTGCTTGGTCCACAAAAGTTCTTATAAGGACTGGTAACTTGGTATAGGGTGCTACGGTACATAGGCCTGAGTGCGTTACAGTCTGCTGTTCTGTAAGGACCGCTATCGGTCCACAATACATAGGGTTGCCGTGCACTACTGCTGACCGCTGCCCTATACTGCAGCAGTCCTTCATTGGTATAGGGACTGACGTACAGTCTGCTAATCACTAACACACAACCTGCTTGGTCCACAAAAGTTCTTATAAGGACTGGTAACTTGGTATAGGGTGCTACGGTACATAGGCCTGAGTGCGTTACAGTCTGCTGTTCTGTAAGGACCGCTATCGGTCCACAATACATAGGGTTGCCGTGCACTACTGCTGACCGCTGCCCTATACTGCAGCAGTCCTTCAGCGGTATAGGGACTGACGCACAGTCTGCTAAACACTAACACACAACCTGCTTGGTCCACAAAAGTTTTTATAAGGACTGGTAACTTGGTATAGGGTGCTACGGTACATAGGCCTGAGTGCAGTACAGTCTGCTGTTCTGTAAGGACCGCTATCGGTCCACAATAGATAGGGTTGCCGTGCACTACTGCTGACCGCTGCCCTATACTGCAGCAGTCCTTCATTGGTATAGGGACTGACGTACAGTCTGCTAATCACTAACACACAACCTGCTTGGTCCACAAAAGTTCTTATAAGGACTGGTAACTTGGTATAGGGTGCTACGGTACATAGGCCTGAGTGCGTTACAGTCTGCTGTTCTGTAAGGACCGCTATCGGTCCACAATACATAGGGTTGCCGTGCACTACTGCTGACCGCTGCCCTATACTGCAGCAGTCCTTCAGCGGTATAGGGACTGACGCACAGTCTGCTAAACACTAACACACAACCTGCTTGGTCCACAAAAGTTTTTATAAGGACTGGTAACTTGGTATAGGGTGCTACGGTACATAGGCCTGAGTGCAGTACAGTCTGCTGTTCTGTAAGGACCGCTATCGGTCCACAATACATAGGGTTGACGTGCACTACTGCTGACCGCTGCCCTATACTGCAGCAGTCCTTCAGCGGTATAGGGACTAAGAGTTTTGTCACAGGGTGATTTAAAAAATGACAGGCAGAGGAAGAGGCAGGCCCTTCCGCAGGGGTGGTAGGGGTAGGGCAGGAGCAACAGCCTTGAGCCAAAGTGGGAAGTTGCAGAAGGTGCGTTCAATTACTTTAAAGGACGCACCAGACTTGGTTGAGTGGCTCACTCAGCCTTATTCTTCTGCACCCTCCTCATCCTCTCGATCTGCACCCTCTTCTTCACTCTCTGCTATGTGCACCCCCAAAGACACTACCACCAACAACACCACCACCACCACATACCTTCCGCTTGAGTGCAAATGGGGGCCTTCATGCTCCAGTGTTTTAATAGGGACCCCCGTATAAAAAGCATGAGGGTCAAGGACCAGTACTGGGTGGCAACGTACTTAGATCCCCGGTACAAACACAAAATGGCGGAAATGTTACCGCCGTCGCAGAGGGCTGTCAGAATGCAGCACTTCCAGGCCTTGCTTCGAGAAATGCTGCATTCTGCTTTTGCGTGCGCTGGCAGAGGAGCAATTCCCACTCCCAGAGAAGGATTTGCGGGTACCAATCCAACAGCGCCTGCAAGAAGAGGCCGGTTTGAAGATGTGTTGGTGACTTCGGATATGAGGTCATTCTTTCAGCCGACCCATCGACAGGTGTCATCCGGATCCAGCATCAGGGAACGCCTAGACCGTCAGGTGTCCGACTACATTGGGTTAACGGCCGATGTGGACGCTCTGAGGAGTGATGAACCCCTAGACTACTGGGTGGGCAGGCTTGACCTCTGGCCAGAGCTTGCCCAATTTGCAATCGAACTGTTGGCTTGCCCCTCATCCAGTGTCCTGTCCGAAAGGACGTTCAGCGCAGCAGGGGGGATTGTGACCGATAAGCGTACTCGCCTAGCTCACGACAGTGTTAACTACCTCACATTTCTAAAAATGAATGAGGCATGGATCTCGGAGGAATTCAACACATGTGATCAGTAGACCATGTATATGTCTATAAACAATTTTTGGAATCAAGCACACAGACCTTCTTAATTCATTTGGCTCACTTCCCTGACCCAAAAAAGCACACCGTACTATATGCCCCTACCCTCCTCTTTGAAGAGGTTGAGCGGTGTCATATTTCTACTGGGGCTGCTTATTATGAGGGGTTCCCACCATCCCTGTGCTGTGCTGACTTCCTCCTGGGTGTTCTTATTATGAGGGGCTCCCACCATCCCTGTGCTGTGCTGACTTCCTCCTGGGGGTTCTTATTATGAGGGGATCACACCATCCCTGTGCTGTGCTGACTTCCTCCTGGGGCTGCTTACGGTGCTGCTGTCAGCGCTGTATGTCACGGAGCTGCTGTCAGCGCTGTATGTCACGGAGCTGCTGTCAGCGCTGTATGTCACGGAGCTGCTGTCAGCGCTGTATGTCACGGAGCTGCTGTCAGCGCTGTATGTCACAGAGCTGCTGTCAGCGCTGTATGTCACGGAGCTGCTGTCAGCGCTGTATGTCACGGAGCTGCTGTCAGCGCTGTATGTCACGGAGCTGCTGTCAGCGCTGTATGTCACGGTGCTGCTGTCAGCGCTGTATGTCACGGAGCTGCTGTCAGCGCTGTATGTCACGGAGCTGCTGTCAGCGCTGTATGTCACGGAGCTGCTGTCAGCGCTGTATGTCACGGAGCTGCTGTCAGCGCTGTATGTCACGGAGCTGCTGTCAGCGCTGTATGTCACGGTGCTGCTGTCAGCGCTGTATGTCACGGAGCTGCTGTCAGCGCTGTATGTCACGGAGCTGCTGTCAGCGCTGTATGTCACGGAGCTGCTGTCAGCGCTGTATGTCACGGAGCTGCTGTCAGCGCTGTATGTCACGGAGCTGCTGTCAGCGCTGTATGTCACGGAGCTGCTGTCAGCGCTGTATGTCACGGAGCTGCTGTCAGCGCTGTATGTCACGGAGCTGCTGTCAGCGCTGTATGTCACGGAGCTGCTGTCAGCGCTGTATGTCACGGTGCTGATGTCAGTGCTCTGTATTACGGTGCTGCTGTCAGTGCTCTGTATCTCCTGCACCCTCTTGTTTGCCTACCCTGGTCCCTGACCTTCCCTCTCCTCCATTGCCTTCATTAGCTCCATAGTCCTGAATTGTCAGAACAATTTCCCAAATAAAAAAAAAATGCTTGTAGTTATCGATCCCAAATTCACCTCATACATGTATTATGCTATTGTCCAGGTGGTGGGACTACGTGCTACCCCCTAATAATTACCCCGTGGCCGCAAATTCGACCTAAAGGTTTGCGAAATTCGCCTCCCATTGAAGTCAATGGAGCCCGCGGCGAACGGTCGTTTTCGCGAACGTTTGTGTCCGTTCGCGTTCGCGAAACGTCCCGTCGGAAGTTCGTCCATCACTATACAGCAATGACATCAGCACCGTGATAGAGAGCACTGACATCAGCAGCGTGACATTAAGCACTCACACCAGCACCGTGATATACAGCACTGACAGCAGCACCGTGATAGAGGGCACTGACATCAGAAGTGTGACATACAGCACTGACATCAGCACCGTGATAGAGAGCACTGACATCAGAAGCGTGACATACAGCACTGACATCAGCACCGTGATATACAGCACTGACATCAGCACCGTGATAGAGAGCACTGACATCAGAAGCGTGACATACAGCACTGACATCAGCACCGTGATATACAGCACTGACAGCAGCACCGTGATAGAGAGCACTGACATCAGAAGCGTGACATACAGCACTGACACCTGCATCGTAAGCAGCCCCAGGAGGAAGTCAGCACAGCACAGGGATGGTGTGAGCCCCTCATAATAAGCAGGCCCAGGAGAAAATCAGCACAGCACAGGGATGGTGTGATCCCCTCATAATAAGAACCCCCAGGAGAAAATCAGCACAGGGATGGTGTGATCCCCTCATAATAAGAACCCCCAGGAGAAAATCGGCACAGGACACAGGGATGGTGTGATCCCCTCATAATAAGAACCCCCAGGAGAAAATCAGCACAGGGATGGTGTGATCCCCTCATAATAAGAACCCCCAGGAGAAAATCAGCACAGCACAAAACTCAGTGACAGTGACAAAACTCTTAGTCCCTATACCGATGAAGGACTGCTGCAGTATAGGGCAGCAGTGAAGTATAATATTCTTTCTATATTTGGAAGAAAGAATATTATACGTGTACAAGCCTATTACCATACCACTGATACCAGTCCTGAAAAGAACCTTTGTGGAACTAATAGTAACAGCAACAGTTTAAACTGACCCTCACTGCCTGACACACTGCTTCCTGCCTGTCCCTATATAAACTGGCAAAACAGAGGAGACTGGAACAATTACTGGTCACTCGAATAGCTCTTTTGTGGACCTGATAGTAACAGCTAATGATGATGATGATGACTAATCTGGCTGTCCCTACAATAGCAGCAGACACAGCGCTCTGTCCCTTTATCTAAACTGACAAAAGACACTGAGGCTGCTGCAACAATCAGTAGCACAGCAAACCTATATACACCTAACACCTATACCAGTCCTGAAAAGAACTTTTGTGTACCAAATAGCTAGCGATTTATCTCTCCCTACTCCACACAGCAACCTTTCCCTATAGTGACAGAAGAAAGAATGTAAAATGGCTGCCGGATCGGGTGTATTTATAGGTTAGGGGGAATGTCCAAGTGTCCATGTGCTGTCATGTCTCAATTGGCTGTCCTGTACCCCATGATGGATGTGTCATCAGGTCAAAGTTCCTTTACACAGTAAAAACACGGAAGTCCGCCGGGCGAATGGCGCCAATAGTCCGCCGAACGGGCAGACCGCGAACAGCCGAAATTCGCCGCGAAACGACCGCCGGGCGAACTGTTCGGCCATCACTACCAATCAACATCCGCCTGGAAGAAAATCACCTGGCTTTTAGGAAAAAACTCAAGACATTCCTCTTTTAGCAGATGATCAAAGCTCGCCACAGCGCCTAGAGGCGATTCAGTTCGCATTGTGCGCTATACAAGTATTTCTTTCATGATAATGGCCATGGTGGGGTGGGGTCGGTTCCATCCTAATGGCCATGGTGGTTGGGGGTCAGTTCCATAATTATGTCCACAGTGGGGGGTGGTCAGTTCCATCTTAATGGCTATGGGGGTCAGTTCCATTAATGGGCATGGTGGGGGGGGTCAGTTCCATAAATATGGCCACAGTGGGGGGTTGTCAGTTCCATCTTAATGGCCATGGGGTCAGTTCCATGATAATGGTCATGATGGGGGGGGGTCAGTTCCATCTTAATGGCCATGGAGGTTGGGGGTCAGTTCCATAATTATGGCCACAGTAGGGGGGGGGTCAGTTCCATCTTAATGGCCATGGAGGTTGGGGGTCAGTTCCATATATATATCAACAGTGGGGGGTGGTCAGTTCCAACCTCATGGCCATGGTGGTTGGGGGTCAGTTCCATAATTATGGCCACAGTCGGGGGGGGGGTGATCAGTTTCAGCTTAATGGCCATGGAGGTTGGGGTCAGTTCCATAATTATGGCCACAGTGGGGGGGGGGGGGGGGGGGCGGGTGGGGTGATCAGTTCCAGCTTAATGGCCATAGAGGTTGGGGGTCAGTTCCATGATAATTGACTTGGTGGGGGGACTTTGGGCCATATAGTGTATATATATCCCCCCTCCCCCCACACAGGGAGGTTTTATAGGAAGTGGGTTGAATGAGGTTGGTTGGAGTCGCCCCACACGGGTAAGTCATAACCACCTTCTTGATCAGGCTGCTCCCAATAACTGAATCACTTCAATGCTGAGCTCCACCCTAACAGGAAAACATCTTCTTACTCCATCCAGGAATTCCTTGGAAATGACTGAAGGTATTTTCAGACACGTTAGTAAAAGTACCTAAACCCGTATTAGCTTCCTGGAAGGTGGGGGTTCTGCACGGGATTAGGGGTGACACTTCCAGGATGGGGGTCTCCAGGTTTTATGGGCACTATGACATCATGGAGGAGCAGAGTGAAGCGTGCGATCAGTGTGATTAATCTCCTTCATTAGCCAATTAAAGGATAGAAGTGGGGCAGTGACCTCGGTGTAGGACGGGGTGGTCACCGGTTTTCTTAGCAGAGGTCCCCAGATCACGAGATGAACCACCAATTATTTGGAAGGTATCACCGCTCACATAGATGCTCCTCAGATGTGGAGTCCACTTGGAGTTCAGCTTTATCTCCCGGACACCCCGATTCTTCACCACTCATCCACTCCGCTTTCCCCAATCGTACGATGCATGCACCGTTTAGGAACTTCAATACATAACTTTCCAGGTACCTACAGATTAGTGTTCGTATATTGCTACACGGGTTATAGAGACGTGGTCCCATAACCGCAGATCCCAACACAGGAGGCCCAGAATGCACCAGGGAGTACACCGTCACAGAGTTCAGAATGGAGGAACTCCTAGCCAAGGGTGTAGGCGAGGAAACTACATTGATGTACCTGGTGTCGTTTCCCCCAATTGGCCAGTAGATGTCTCTGTAGATAAGGTTGGTGTACGGAAAGGACATTGATCTACCTGGTGTAGTTCCCCACACTGGCTAGTAGATGTCACTTCGGATAAAGTTGGTGTAGGGAAAGGGCATGGATGTGCCTGGTGTAGTTCCCCACACTGGCCAGTAGATGTCACTTTGGATAAGGTTGGTGTAGGGAAAGGACATGGATGTGCCTGGTGTAGTTCCCCACACTGACCAGTAGATGTCGCTATAGATGGGGTTGGTGTAGGGAAAGGACATGGATGTGCCTGGTGTAGTTCCCCACACTGAATAGTAGATGTCGCTATAGATGGGGTTGGTGTAGGGTAGGGAAAGGGCATGGATGTGCCTGGTGTAGTTCCCCACACTGACCAGTAGATGTCGCTATAGTCAAAGTTGGGAATCCTATAGTAATAGTAGGTGGTGCAGGTGTTGTTGGAGCCACTAGAGGTCCCCGTATGTAAGATAGCCATGCTTAGAAAGTTCACTTATGCTGCATACACACGATCAGACTATCCGGCAGACTATCCGCCGTACTTTTGAAATGAACCGACTTGCCCACACGCCGTGTTCCTGTCATTGTGGCCGGAGACAGCAACGAGTCAACAGCTCAAGAAGAGAAGAACAGAAGACGGCGGCGACAGAAGACCGGGCCACCGCTTGTAAAAGAGCTGGAAGAAGGCACGGATGCCCGGCAAGAAGAACCAAAGAGGGGGACAAGACCCCGAAGTCGGAAGAAGACCCCCGGACGGCAGCGAAGAAGAAAGCCGGGGTCCTCCGCTAGTAAAAGAGTTAGCAAAAGAGCAGAAGATAACGGAGGAGTCCGGCGAGAAGACCCCCAAGACAGAAGAAGACCCCCGGAGCTGTGCAATAAACTATTTTTAACCCTTGTGTGTTGTGTTTTATTTACATTTTTTTCCCCAGGTGAATGGGTAGGGGTACATTGTACCCCATACTCATTCACATAGGGTGGGGGGCCCCCTTATTAAAGGGGACTCCCAGATTCCGATAAGCCCCCCGCCCGCAGACCCCGACAACCAACGGCCAGGGTTGTTGGGAAGAGGCCCTTGTCCTCATCAACATAGGGACAAGGTGCTTTGGGGTGGGGGGGCCGTGCAAAGCACCCCACCATGTTGAGGGCACGCAGCCTGGTACGGCTCAGGGGGGGGGGGCGCTTGCTCGTCCCCACCCCCTTTCCTGACCGGCCGGGTTACGTGCTTGGATAAGGGTCTGATATGGACCTAGAGGGGACCCCCATGCCGTTTTTTCGGTGTAGGGCTTCCCCTTTAAGTCCATACCAGCTGACGGGGCCAGCGACGCCTCCTTCGCTAGCCCCGGCTACTTGGAGCCGCGTTCAAAATGAACGGACTTTTCTCCGTGTGCGGGAAAGTCCCTTCATTTCAAAAGTACGGCGGACTGGCACACACACGGCCGTATTCCGGCGGACAAATTTTGGTGCAAAACTACTTTCTAAGTCCGCCGGAGCCCACACACGGGCGGACTCGAGTCCACCGGACTTTTCCATCGGATTGTTTGATCGTGTGTACGTGGCATTAGAGGTCCTGCCAGCCCTGCCCCTACCAGTGGGCATCTGGGGTAGAGGGCTGTATGTAAACAGTCGGTCAGTAGGGCATCTGGGGTAGAGGGCTGTATGTAAACAGTAGGGCATCTTGGGTAGAGGGCTGTATGTAAACAGTCGGTCAGTAGGGCATCTGGGGTAGAGCGCTGTATGTAAACAGTCGGTCAGTAGGGCATCTGGGGTAGAGCGCTGTATGTAAACAGTAGGGCATCTGGGGTAGAGGGCTGTATGTAAATAGTCTGTCAGTAGGGCATCTGGGGTAGAGGGCTGTATGTAAACAGTCGGTCAGTAGGGCATCTGGGGTAGAGGGCTGTATGTAAACAGTAGGGCATCTGGGGTAGAGGGCTGTATGTAAACAGTAGGGCATCTGGGGTAGAGCGCTGTATGTAAACAGTAGGGCATCTGGGGTAGAGGGCTGTATGTAAACAGTCGGTCAGTAGGGCATCTGGGGTAGAGGGCTGTATGTAAACAGTCGGTCAGTAGGGCATCTGGGGTAGAGGGCTGTATGTAAACAGTCGGTCAGTAGGGCATCTGGGGTAGAGGGCTGTATGTAAACAGTCGGTCAGTAGGGCATCTGGGGTAGAGGGCTGTATGTAAACAGTCGGTCAGTAGGGCATCTGGGGTAGAGGGCTGTATGTAAACAGTCGGTCAGTAGGGCATCTGGGGTAGAGGGCTGTATGTAAACAGTCGGTCAGTAGGCCATCTCTCTCTGTTGGTCATAAGAAGCACCAAGGCAGCCAAGATGTTACTTTTGAAGACCCGTATTCTGGAGCTCCCCCAGGAGGCCTGAAGCATGGGGGGGGAGGGGGAAGGACCATGGAACTTGTGGGACTCATTGCTGTAAGGCCTGTGGTGGGTATGTGGAGTTGGGGTTGGAGAACATTGCTCAGGCCAAAGAATGGAAGCTTCCAGAGTCCCCAGGAACTCCAAGTACAAAGGATCTGAGGAACCACTTCCATGTCCAGGTATGAATAGGTTAAAGAGGTCACCATGCAGCCCGGAACCCCACCATTACAGAACAATGGGATCCATTACAAAATGTTTAATTTCTAATTATAATACTTTATAGGAACGTCTGGAAGACGAGAAACCAAAAGACAACCCCCCCCCCAGCAAGCCACCTCATTGGGTACAACTCCTTATTATTGCAGGTAGTCATGTGCAGTCAAATACGTAAAGAATCATTTTCTCCAGAAAGCAGCCACAGCCCGAGTAGAAAAGCCAGTCCCCCTGACAGTGGTGGGGCAATGGTGGTCTCTCTGCAGAGGTCCAACACTCCTCCCTGCTGCACAGTCAGAACCAAGGCTCTTCAATCAATAGGGAACATGAGCTTTACTGACTACTGAGCTATAGGTGAGGGGGTGTCATTGTACGACCTGAGTTCTGTTCCTTCTCAGAACGCCCAACAGGGGGCACCTTGAACAAGATGGACTAAAATCCAATTGCATAAAGTGAGTCGGTATTTGGCACATAATATATAAATCCATACTGTAGATCTACCCAGTATTACATTGGTGGCTAAGGCTGGTGATGGTTTTCTTGGCCTGGATTAATAACAACTGAAGAACATTCGAATCCCTCTATGTGCCTGACTACGTTCCTCTCAATGGGGGGCTCAGTAGGTGTGTCTAGTAAAGGGGCTTCTGGGTGTATAAACCTGTCTTTTACAAACAATTCTCAAAGCTATTCATTGTACTTTCCTACTGTGCAAATAGTGGCAAAAAATGAATGAAAAACACCCGACGGTTATCGCCAATGGTTGGATGGAGGTCATCCTATTTGTTGTGGCCGGGAGTACTTACCTTGGGTCGGTAACTTTGGTTATCGCCAATGGTTGGATGGAGGTCATCCTATTTGTTGTGGCCGGGAGTACTTACCTTGGGTCAGTAACTTTGGTTATCGCCAATGGTTGGATGGAGGTCATCCTATTTGTTGTGGCCGGGAGTACTTACCTTGGGTCAGTAACTTTGGTTATCGCCAATGGTTGGATGGAGGTCATCCTATTTGTTGTGGCCGGGAGTACTTACCTTGGGTCGGTAACTTTGGTTATCGCCAATGGTTGGATGGAGGTCATCCTATTTGTTGTGGCCGGTAATACTTATCTTGGGTCTGTAACTTTGGTTATTGCCAATGGTTGGATGGAGGTCATCCTGTTTGTTGTGGCCGGTAATACTTACCTTGGGTCGGTAACTTTGGTTATCGCCAATGGTTGGATGGAGGTCATCCTGTTTGTTGTGGCCGGTAATACTTATCTCGGGTCGGTAACTTTGGTTATCGCCAATGGTTGGATGGAGGTCATCCTGTTTGTTGTGGCCGGTAATACTTATCTTGGGTCGGTAACTTTGGTTATCACCAATGGTTGGATGGAGGTCATCCTGTTTGTTGTGGCCGGTAATACTTACCTTGGGTCGGTAACTTTGGTTATCGCCAGTGGTTGGATGGAGGTCATCCTGTTTGTTGTGGCCGGTAATACTTACCTTGGGTCGGTAACTTTGGTTATCACCAATGGTTGGATGGAGGTCATCCTATTTGTTGTGGCCGGTAATACTTATCTTGGGTCAGTAACTTTGGTTATCGCCAATGGTTGGATGGAGGTCATCCTATTTGTTGTGGCCGGTAATACTTATCTTGGGTCGGTAACTTTGGTTATCGCCAATGGTTGGATGGAGGTCATCCTATTTGTTGTAGCCGGTAATACTTACCTTGGGTGGGTAACTTTGGTTATCACCAATGGTTGGATGGAGGTCATCCTATTTGTTGTGGCCGGTAATACTTATCTTGGGTCAGTAACTTTGGTTATCGCCAATGGTTGGATGGAGGTCATCCTATTTGTTGTGGCCGGTAATACTTACCTTGGGTCGGTAACTTTGGTTATCACCAATGGTTGGATGGAGGTCATCCTATTTGTTGTGGCCGGTAATACTTACCTTGGGTCGGTAACTTAGGTTATCGCCAATGGTTGGATAGAGGTCATCCTATTTGTTGTGGCCGGTAATACTTACCTTGGGTCAGTAACTTTAGTTATCACCAATGGTTGGATGGAGGTCATCCTATTTGTTGTGGCCGGTAATACTTACCTTGGGTCGGTAACTTAGGTTATCGCCAATGGTTGGATAGAGGTCATCCTATTTGTTGTGGCCGGTAATACTTACCTTGGGTCAGTAACTTTGGTTATCGCCAATGGTTGGATGGAGGTCATCCTATTTCTTGTGGCCGGTAATACTTACCTTGGGTCTGTAACTTTGGTTATCGCCAATGGTTGAATGGAGGTCATCCTATTTGTTGTGGCCGGTAATACTTATCTTGGGTCGGTAACTTTTGGCGATTGGGTCGGTAACTTTGGTTATCGCCAATGGTTGGATGGAGGTCATCCTATTTGTTGTGGCCGGTAATACTTACCTTGGGTCGGTAACTTTGGTTATCGCCAATGGTTGGATGGCGGTCATCCTATTTGTTGTGGCCGGTAATACTTATCTTGGTTCGGTAACTTTGGCTATTGCCAATGGTGGATGAAAGCCAACACTTCATTAGGCCTTGTAACACCAAGACATGGACATGGGTTGGTAAAAGACTTTTATTAGACGTATATAAGATGGATAAGACACTTTGGAAACATTTGCCCCAATCATTGAGAGTGGTGGAGCCTCTCGTGTAAGGCCAGATGGGGTTTCTGAGAAAAACTTCGACCGCACTGGAAACATAAATAAGATCTGACCCCGGCGTGGACTTTCAGATGCTGGTCCAGAGTGGCCTTCCTCTTGAAGCCTTTCCCGCACTCGGGGCATATGAAAGGCGTGTCCATCTCATGTGTTTTCTGGTGTTGTAGGAGGATCGTTTTCCGTTTGAAGGACTTGCCGCACTCCGGACACGGAAAGGGCTTGCTGTCTGTGTGGATGGTCTGGTGCTCGGCGAGGTAGGACTTGGAGGAGAAGCCCTTCCCGCAGTCTGAACATGCGTACGGCCTTTCCCCCGTGTGAATGCGCTGGTGAGGAATGAGGTTGGCTACGTGGGCAAAACGTTTACCGCAGTCGGGGCAGGGGTATGGTTTTTCTCCCGTGTGCATCCGGTAGTGCCTGACAAGAGCCGAGTTGTCTCTGAAACTTTTCCCGCACTCGGAGCAGGCGTAGGGTCGCTCGCCCGTGTGAATCTTCAGGTGCATGCTGAGCGCCGACCTCTGCTTGAAACTCTTGCCGCACTCAGAGCACGGGAAGGGCTTCTCGCCCGTGTGAATGATGCAGTGCGAGATGAGAGCGGACTTCTGCTTGAAGCTTTTCCCGCACTCCGAACATGAAAAGGGCTTCTCGCCCAGGTGGACCCTTTCGTGGGTCACCAGGTTGGACATGTGCTTGAAACACTTCCCGCAATACGAACAGGAAAACACGTCACAAGTCCTCTGATGCCTCCTGACTTCTAAGGGTGACGATAAGCCATTCCCGTACATGGCGGACGGAGGCGGCGGCGGCGCCTGCCCTCGGTGTACGATCTGATGCTGGACCAGGTTTGACTGATGGGCAAAGGCTTTTCCGCAGTGAAGACACTGGAAGGGCTTCTCGCCCGTGTGGATTCTCCGGTGGACAATCAGGTTGCCGCTTTGCTTGAAACATTTGCCGCATTCGGGACACTGATATGTTCTACGTTCTCTGTGCGGCGGTTTCTGCGACGGGCCACGTTGCCCGTTATGAGCCGGTTCTGCCATTTTAGGGGATTTCGGTGATCTCTCTGAAGTAGAATCTCCCGGCTGGACTTTCGAGGTAACCGGATCTGATTTAAAAGAAGAATCCATAAACTGAAAGGGATCTGGTAATAAATCTGGACGGTGAAGATGCTTTTTTGAGACACCGGAATGCGAGTTGTCGTTAGAAGAGCCCTCGGGATCATTGGGATCTGGCGATCTCTTCACACTATGAAGTCCTGGTTGGATTTTATGGTTGACAGTATGTGATGTAAAAGGTGAAGGTTCTGTCAGATACGAGAGGTCGGGTACGCTACCCAAGCCCAATTTTCGATAGATATCTGAGGGAACACCATGACTAGGAGAGAGATCCACTGGATCTGGTGATAGATCTGCACTGGGAAGTTCTGAATGGATATTTGGAGTGACAGTATTGGACTTCTCCAGGGAAGATTCCACAGGATGAGGGGCATTTGGGGATCTTTCCCCACTATGAGGTCCTAGGTTAATATTTGAGGCAATGGGGTTTTCCTCTGGAGGATCTTCTGAGATGTCTTCATATTCCACTTTACAGTCTGGAGACGGAACACAATGCCACTCGGAGGTTCTCCTGATGGGATGTCCATCTGCAGGGCAACAAAATCGACATATCAGTACAGAGAGGAGTAGAGGAGCACAACGCTGACAACAAGGATAAGGTAGAGGAGGAGAACATCAGAGGAGATAAAGGGGTGAGGAACATGGAACGAGAATAGAAGAGAGTCACACAAAGAGGAGATTGAGAGCAACTCTGAGAAGAGGAGGGTTAAGGAATAGAGGATAAAGAGAGTAATACGAGGGGGTGGAAAGAGTTATACAGGTGAAAGGGAGGATGTCGACACAGGGGAGGAGGAAAGGGAGAAGAGTCACAATGAGAAGGAGGATAGTCACACCTGGGGAGTTGAGGAGCAAAGGGGATGGAGGGCCACACATCAGAGGAGAAGCATTACAGAGAGGAGGGGGAGGTTGAAGAGTTACAGAGGAGAGGGGGGAGGGGAAGTGGACCACACAACAGAGGAGAAGAGTTACAGAGGAGCGAGGGAGGTGGGTCATGCATCAGAGGAGAAGAGTTACAGAGGAGCGAGGGAGGTGGGTCATGCATCAGAGGAGAAGAGTTACAGAGGAGCGAGGGAGGTGGGTCATGCATCAGAGAAGAGTTACAGAGGAGAGGGGGAGGTGGACCACACATCAGAGGAGAAGAGGTACAGAGGAGAGGGGAAAGTGGGCCACACATCAGGGAAAAAGAGTTACAGAGGAGAGGGAGAGGTGGACCACACATCACAGGAGAAGAGTTTCAGAGGAGAGGAGGAGGTAGGCCACGCAACAGAGAAGAAGAGTTCCAGAGAAAAAGGGGAGGTGAGCCATACATTAGAGGAGAAGAGTTCCAGAGAAGAGGGGGAGGTGAGCCATACATTAGAGGAGAAGAGTTCCAGAGGAGAGGGGGAGGTGGGTCACACATTAGAGGAGAAGAGGTACAGAGGAGAGGTGGACCACACATCAGAGGAGAAGAGGTACAGAGGAGAGGGGGAGGTGGGTCACACATCAGAGCAGAAGAGTTCCAGAGGAGAGGTGAGCCACACATCAGAGGAGAAGAGTTCCAGAGGAGAGGGGGTGGTGGGTCACACAGAAGAAGGAGAGGAGTAAGGGAACACATTGCAGAGTGGAGAGTAATTATGAAAATACGTCACAAGCCATCTGTTGTCTCCTGGCTCCAGGTATCGGAGATAGGGCACTCCCATACAAAGCAGATGGTGATGTTGTCTGTCCTCCTAAGTCTTTTCCATACACGGTGGATGGTGGTAGTGCCGGTCCTCCTAAGTCTTTTCCATACACGGTGGATGGTGGTAGTGCCGGTCCTCCTAAGTCTTTTCCATACACGGTGGATGGTGGTAGTGCCGGTCCTCCTAAGTCTTTTCCATACACGGTGGATGGTGGTAGTGCCGGTCCTCCTAAGTCTTTTCCATACACGGTGGATGGTGGTAGTGCCGGTCCTCCTAAGTCTTTTCCATACACGGTGGATGGTGGTAGTGCCGGTCCTCCTAAGTCTTTTCCATACACGGTGGATGGTGGTAGTGCCGGTCCTCCTAAGTCATTTCCATACACGGTGGATGGTGCTAGTGCCGGTCCTCCTAAGTCATTTCCATACACAGTGGATGGTGGTAGTGCCGGTCCTCCTAAGCTGCTGCCATACATAGCAGATGGTGAGGTTGCCTGTCCCCTTAAGCCATTTGCTTGCCCAGTTGATGGTGGCATTGTCTGCTCTGTTAGGCCATTCCCATACACAGTGGATGGTGGCACTGCCTGACCTCTTAGGCCATTCTTATACACCACGGATGGTGGCACTGCCTGTCCTCTTAGGTCATTCTTATACCCCATGGATGATAATGGTGCCAGTCCTCTTAGTCCATTCTTGTACACCATGGATGGTAATGGTGCCAGTCCTCTTAGGCTGTTCCTATACACCACAGATGGTAATGGTGCCTCTCCTCTGTGTACGATCTGATGCTGGACGAGATTTGACCGATGAGCGAAAGCTTTTCCACAATGAAGACACTGGAAGGGCTTCTCTCCTGTGTGGATTCTGCGATGTACAATAAGGTTGCCGCTGTGGTTGAAGCTTTTGCCACATTCTGGACACTGATAGATCCTGCGGCCTTTGTGTGCCAGTCGTTGTGTGAAGTTGCCTGGTTCATGCGGCAGAAATCCTGCCTGATGTCTGTCCATGTGGTGAGGTTCGAACTCCATATCTGAGGTAGTAGACTCTGATTTGATGGATTGTATCAGATTGGAAGAATCCAGAAATCGGCCCACACTCTGCAGTTCTGGAAGGATATTCAGGGTACTGGAATCCAACTGAAGGGGAGAAGATTCCCTGGGCTCAGAGGGATCTGGTAAGGTTTCCACACTGCAGATCCCTCGGTGAGTATTCAGAGTCAATGCATGGGATCTATTAGGAGAAGATTCCACCGGATTGGAAGGATCAGGTGGTCTATCCACACGGCGAAGTCCTCTAAACATATCGGGGTTAAGATTGTGTTCTCCTGGAGGATCACATAACAGATCATCTTCTCCTTTACAATATTGAGGTAAGACGAGGCGCCAACTTGAATTTTCTCTGATGTCATTCTCATCTGTCCATAAATAAATAAATACATTTTTTATAATTGAACACAACAACCCAGAGGAAGAGAAGAGCAACAGAGGAAAAGGAAGAGACCAAAGCAGAGGGAGAGAAGAGCAACCAAGGAACAGGAAGAGACCAACAGAGGAAGAGAAGAGCAACTGAGAAACAGGGAGAGACCAACAGAGGAAGAGAAGAGCAACCAAGGAACAGGAAGAGACCAACACAGAGGAAGAGAAGAGCAACTGAGGAACAGGAAGAGACCAACACAGAGGAAGAGAAGAGCAACTGAGAAACAGGGAGAGACCAACAGAGGAAGAGAAGAGCAACCAAGGAACAGGAAGAGACCAACAGAGGAAGAGAAGAGCAACTGAGGAATAGGAAGAGACCAACACAGAGGGAGAGAAGAGCAACTGAGAAACAGGAAGAGACCAACACAGAGGAAGAAAAGAGCAACAGAGGAAAAGGAAGAGACCAACACAGAGGAAGAGAAGAACTGAGGGACATGAATAGACCAACACGGAGGAAGAGAAGAACTGAGGAACAGGAAGAGACCAACACAGAGGAAGAGAAGAACTGAGGAACAGGAAGAGACCAACACAGAGGAAGAGAAGAGCAACTGAGAAACAGGGAGAGACCAACAGAGGAAGAGAAGAGCAACCAAGGAACAGGAAGAGACCAACACAGAGGAAGAGAAGAGCAACTGAGGAACAGGAAGAGACCAACACAGAGGAAGAGAAGAGCAACTGAGGAACAGGGAGAGACCAACAGAGGAAGAGAAGAGCAACCAAGGAACAGGAAGAGACCAACAGAGGAAGAGAAGAGCAACTAAGAAACAGGGAGAGACCAACAGAGGAAGAGAAGAGCAACCAAGGAAAAGGAAGAGACCAACACAGAGGAAGAGAAGAGCAACTAAGAAACAGGGAGAGACCAACAGAGGAAGAGAAGAGCAACCAAGGAAAAGGAAGAGACCAACACAGAGGAAGAGAAGAACAATGGGGGAACAGGAAGAGACCAACACAGAGGAAGAGAAGAACTGAGGGACATGAATAGACCAACACAGAGGAAGAGAAGAACTGAGGAACATGAAGAGACCAACACGGAGGAAGAGAAGAACTGAGGGACATGAATAGACCAACACGGAGGAAGAGAAGAACAATGGGGGAGCAGGAAGAGACCAACACAGAGGAAGAGAAGAACTGAGGGACATGAATAGACCAACACGGAGGAAGAGAAGAACTGAGGAACATGAATAGACCAACACAGAGGAAGAGAAGAACTGAGGAACAGGAAGAGACCAACACAGAGGAAGAGAAGAACAATGGGGGAGCAGGAAGAGACCAACACAGAGGAAGAGAAGAACAATGGGGGAACAGGAAGAGACCAACACAGAGGAAGAGAAGAACTGAGGGACATGAATAGACCAACACAGAGGAAGAGAAGAACTGAGGAACATGAAGAGACCAACACGGAGGAAGAGAAGAACTGAGGGACATGAATAGACCAACACGGAGGAAGAGAAGAACAATGGGGGAGCAGGAAGAGACCAACACAGAGGAAGAGAAGAACAATGGGGGAACAGGAAGAGACCAACACAGAGGAAGAGAAGAACTGAGGGACATGAATAGACCAACACGGAGGAAGAGAAGAACTGAGGAACATGAAGAGACCAACACAGAGGAAGAGAAGAACAATGGGGGAACAGGAAGAGACCAACACAGAGGAAGAGAAGAACTGAGGGACATGAATAGACCAACACAGAGGAAGAGAAGAACTGAGGGACATGAATAGACCAACACAGAGGAAGAGAAGAACTGAGGAACAGGAAGACACCAACACAGAGGAAGAGAAGAACTGAGGAACATGAATAGACCAACACGGAGGAAGAGAAGAACTGAGGAACATGAATAGACCAACACAGAGGAAGAGAAGAACTGAGGAACAGGAAGAGACCAACACAGAGGAAGAGAAGAACAATGGGGGAGCAGGAAGAGACCAACACAGAGGAAGAGAAGAACAATGGGGGAACAGGAAGAGACCAACACAGAGGAAGAGAAGAACTGAGGGACATGAATAGACCAACACAGAGGAAGAGAAGAACTGAGGAACATGAAGAGACCAACACGGAGGAAGAGAAGAACTGAGGGACATGAATAGACCAACACGGAGGAAGAGAAGAACAATGGGGGAGCAGGAAGAGACCAACACAGAGGAAGAGAAGAACAATGGGGGAACAGGAAGAGACCAACACAGAGGAAGAGAAGAACTGAGGGACATGAATAGACCAACACGGAGGAAGAGAAGAACTGAGGAACATGAAGAGACCAACACAGAGGAAGAGAAGAACAATGGGGGAACAGGAAGAGACCAACACAGAGGAAGAGAAGAACTGAGGGACATGAATAGACCAACACAGAGGAAGAGAAGAACTGAGGAACATGAATAGACCAACACAGAGGAAGAGAAGAACTGAGGAACATGAATAGACCAACACAGAGGAAGAGAAGAACTGAGGAACAGGAAGAGACCAACACAGAGGAAGAGAAGAACAATGGGGGAGCAGGAAGAGACCAACACAGAGGAAGAGAAGAACAATGGGGGAACAGGAAGAGACCAACACAGAGGAAGAGAAGAACTGAGGGACATGAATAGACCAACACAGAGGAAGAGAAGAACTGAGGGACATGAAGAGACCAACACAGAGGAAGAGAAGAACTGAGGGACATGAAGAGACCAACACAGAGGAAGAGAAGAACTGAGGGACATGAATAGACCAACACAGAGGAAGAGAAGAACTGAGGGACATGAATAGACCAACACGGAGGAAGAGAAGAACTGAGGAACATGAATAGACCAACACAGAGGAAGAGAAGAACTGAGGAACAGGAAGAGACCAACACAAAGGAAGAGAAGAACAATGGGGGAGCAGGAAGAGACCAACACAGAGGAAGAGAAGAACTGAGGGACATGAATAGACCAACACAGAGGAAGAGAAGAACTGAGGAACATGAATAGACCAACACAGAGGAAGAGAAGAACTGAGGAACAGGAAGAGACCAACACAGAGGAAGAGAAGAACAATGGGGGAGCAGGAAGAGACCAACACAGAGGAAGAGAAGAACTGAGGGACATGAAGAGACCAACACAGAGGAAGAGAAGAACTGAGGGACATGAATAGACCAACACACAGGAAGAGAAGAACTGAGGGACATGAATAGACCAACACAGAGGAAGAGAAGAACTGAGGGACATGAATAGATCAACACAGAGGAAGAGAAGAACTGAGGGACATGAATAGACCAACACAGAGGAAGAGAAGAACTGAGGGACATGAATAGACCAACACAGAGGAAGAGAAGAACTGAGGGACATGAATAGACCAACACGGAGGAAGAGAAGAACTGAGGAACATGAATAGACCAACACAGAGGAAGAGAAGAACTGAGGAACAGGAAGAGACCAACACAAAGGAAGAGAAGAACAATGGGGGAGCAGGAAGAGACCAACACAGAGGAAGAGAAGAACTGAGGAACATGAATAGACCAACACAGAGGAAGAGAAGAACTGAGGAACAGGAAGAGACCAACACAGAGGAAGAGAAGAACAATGGGGGAGCAGGAAGAGACCAACACAGAGGAAGAGAAGAACAATGGGGGAACAGGAAGAGACCAACACAGAGGAAGAGAAGAACTGAGGGACATGAATAGACCAACACAGAGGAAGAGAAGAACTGAGGGACATGAATAGACCAACACGGAGGAAGAGAAGAACTGAGGAACATGAATAGACCAACACAGAGGAAGAGAAGAACTGAGGAACAGGAAGAGACCAACACAAAGGAAGAGAAGAACAATGGGGGAGCAGGAAGAGACCAACACAGAGGAAGAGAAGAACTGAGGAACATGAATAGACCAACACAGAGGAAGAGAAGAACTGAGGAACAGGAAGAGACCAACACAGAGGAAGAGAAGAACAATGGGGGAGCAGGAAGAGACCAACACAGAGGAAGAGAAGAACTGAGGAACATGAATAGACCAACACGGAGGAAGAGAAGAACTGAGGAACATGAATAGACCAACACAGAGGAAGAGAAGAACTGAGGGACATGAATAGACCAACACAGAGGAAGAGAAGAACTGAGGGACATGAATAGACCAACACACAGGAAGAGAAGAACTGAGGAACAGGAAGAGACCAACACAGAGGAAGAGAAGAACTGAGGAACATGAATAGATCAACACAGAGGAAGAGAAGAACTGAGGGACATGAATAGACCAACACGGAGGAAGAGAAGAACTGAGGGACAGGAAGAGACCAACACAGAGGAAGAGAAGAACAATGGGGGAACAGGAAGAGACCAACACAGAGGAAGAGAAGAACTGAGGGACATGAATAGACCAACACAGAGGAAGAGAAGAACTGAGGAACATGAAGAGACCAACACAGAGGAAGAGAAGAACTGAGGAACATGAAGAGACCAACACAGAGGAAGAGAAGAACTGAGGGACATGAATAGACCAACACAGAGGAAGAGAAGAACTGAGGAACAGGAAGAGACCAACACAGAGGAAGAGAAGAACAATGGGGGAGCAGGAAGAGACCAACACAGAGGAAAAGAACAATGGGGGAACAGGAAGAGACCAACACAGAGGAAGAGAAGAACTGAGGGACATGAATAGACCAACACACAGGAAGAGAAGAACTGAGGAACAGGAAGAGACCAACACAGAGGAAGAGAAGAACAATGGGGGAGCAGGAAGAGACCAACACAGAGGAAAAGAACAATGGGGGAACAGGAAGAGACCAACACAGAGGAAGAGAAGAACTGAGGGACATGAATAGACCAACACACAGGAAGAGAAGAACTGAGGAACAGGAAGAGACCAACACGGAGGAAGAGAAGAACTGAGGAACATGAAGAGACCAACACGGAGGAAGAGAAAAACTGAGGAACATGAATAGATCAACACAGAGGAAGAGAAGAACTGAGGGACATGAATAGACCAACACAGAGGAAGAGAAGAACTGAGGGACATGAATAGACCAACACAGAGGAAGAGAAGAACTGAGGAACATGAAGAGACCAACACAGAGGAAGAGAAGAACTGAGGGACATGAATAGACCAACACAGAGGAAGAGAAGAACTGAGGAACATGAAGAGACCAACACAGAGGAAGAGAAGAACTGAGGGACATGAATAGACCAACACGGAGGAAGAGAAGAACTGAGGGACAGGAAGAGACCAACACAGAGGAAGAGAAGAACTGAGGAACATGAATAGACCAACACAGAGGAAGAGAAGAACTGAGGAACAGGAAGAGACCAACACAGAGGAAGAGAAGAACTGAGGAACATGAAGAGACCAACACAGAGGAAGAGAAGAACTGAGGGACATGAATAGACCAACACGGAGGAAGAGAAGAACTGAGGGACAGGAAGAGACCAACACAGAGGAAGAGAAGAACTGAGGAACATGAAGAGACCAACACAGAGGAAGAGAAGAACTGAGGAACAGGAAGAGACCAACACAGAGGAAGAGAAGAACAATGGGGGAGCAGGAAGAGACCAACACAGAGGAAAAGAACAATGGGGGAACAGGAAGAGACCAACACAGAGGACGAGAAGAACTGAGGGACAGGAAGAGACCAACACAGAGGAAGAGCAGAACAATGGGGGAACGGGAAGAGACCAACACAGAGGAAGAGAAGAACAATGGGGGAACAGGAAGCGACCAACACAGAGGAAGAGAAGAACAATGGGGGAACAGGAAGAGACCAACACAAGTTCTGGAGGAGGAGAGTGTCGGAGGGATTGGTGTCATACAATGATCCGGGTGGTGGAGATCCAGTGCTGGTTTTGATTCTCACCTGTGCTAATCTCTGAAATATTTTCCTCCTCTTTATAAGACGGGCTGCTCACTGGTGACCTTTGTGTTTTCTCCCCATTTTCTTCTGTTTGAGAATTTTGGTCTTCATCCTAAATTGTGGGCAACACAACAATGCAAATGTAATTAAAAAAGATACAATATAACGACCTTGTTATTTCTTTGATGGTTTAGGATTTGTTAGGTCATTCTACCTCATAATATTGAACTTCCTGTGTGGAATCCCGGGAATACAGAGGACGGGGACTCTCTGGTGGGTTCCTGGTATTAGACGTCTCCATCATGTCATTGTATCCATCGGAAAACTCCTCCATCACCCCATACTCCTCATCCTCCTCATTATAATCTTCTTTAACTACAATATTATAATCCCTGAGGTTTCCACTCTAAATATAAAATAAAACATTCATTGTAACAAGTAAGCTTGTGTATAAATCAGAACTACCAATAATTGTTCCTCACCTACCTGATGATGGTGGGGGATGGTGTCACCTTCCTGTGTGGAATCCCGGCAATACAGAGGACGGGGACATCTCTCTGGTGGGTTCCCATTACTGGATCCATCTGTAGGAAACACACACACTGACTGAATCCATTGTTTCTATGTGTTTATCAGATGATGGGGGATCTAGGTGGAGCCTCCGTACTGCTCTCTCCTTTACAATAAAGTCTCCTCTTACGCGGTGATGTGAGGGGCGGCTGATTGTCCATCATGACGTCCTTGTAGAGATCCTTGTGTCCTTCTAAATACTCCCACTCCTCCATGGAGAAATAGACAGTGACATCCTGACACCTTATAGGAACCTGACACACACAATGATACAGTCACCATCCAGACACATCCCTTGTCTGTTACTGGATAATGTCCCACAATTCCCAGAATCCTCCTCACCTCTCCTGTCAGCAGCTCAGTGATCATATTGGTCAGTTCCAGGATCTTCTGGTGACTGTCCCCCTTAGGTTTCAAGGACTGAGGAACCTTGATGGTGAGATGATCACCGGACTTCACAGGAGGAAAACTCTGTATCAAAAAAGTAACAGTGATGTCATTTGACCTCCCAGAATCCTCCTCACCTCTCCGGTCAGGTCTGTGTTTTATTAATAGAGATAAGAGTGATGTCATGTGACCTCCCAGAATCCTCCTCACCTCTCCGGTCAGGTCTGTGTTTTATTAATAGAGATAAGAGTGATGTCATGTGACCTCCCAGAATCCTCCTCACCTCTCCGGTCAGGTCTGTGTTTTATTAATAGAGATAAGAGAGATGTCATGTGACCTCCCAGAATCCTCCTCACCTCTCCGGTCAGGTCTGTGTTTTATTAATAGAGATAAGAGTGATGTCATGTGACCTCCCAGAATCCTCCTCACCTCTCCGGTCAGGTCTGTGTTTTATTAATAGAGATGAGAGTGATGTCATGTGACCTCCCAGAATCCTCCTCACCTCTCCGGTCAGGTCTGTGTTTTATTAATAGAGATAAGAGTGATGTCATGTGACCTCCCAGAATCCTCCTCACCTCTCCGGTCAGGTCTGTGTTTTATTAATAGAGATAAGAGTGATGTCATGTGACCCCCAGAATCCTCCTCACCTCTCCGGTCAGCAGGGAGATGATCTCCAGGGTGAGGTGTAGTATCCGGTCCATTACGTGGTTCTGGTCGTCCTCCATCCTCTTGGAGATGGTCATGTGATCCACAATATTCTTTATATAGAAAAAAAAACACACATTGACCTTGGAATCTTCTTTATAGTCCACACATCAGATATAGGGTTCTATGCAGTGATGATGTGAAGGTATACAGTCTTAAGATATATTATATATACCACCCACTGAAGATGGAGATGAGTATTATACTCTAATGGGGTTTATCTATCAATATGAGCATGGGAGGAGGAAACAAGGGAACTAGAGTACAGGAGGAGGTCTTGGGAAGAGCGAGAGGAAGGTTTGGGTGATATTTAGAGACAAGTTTGGCGATGTAGCTTGGAGCAGAGTCAGAGCTTTAGTGTTTTGAATTGTATTTGTTGGGCAATGAGAATCCAGTGGAAGGATTGGTAGAGAGGGGTGGAGGACACTGAATGGAGACCAGTGGAGGGATTGGTGGAGAGGGGTGGAGGACACTGAATGGAGGTCAGTGGAGGGATTGGCAGAGAGGAGTGGAGGACACTGAATGGAGGTCAGTGGAGGGATTGGTAGAGAGGGGTGGAGGACACTGAATGGAGGCCAGTGGAGGGATTGGTAGAGAGGGGTGGAGGGCACTGAATGGAGATCAGTGGAGGGATTTGTAGAGAGGGGTGGAGGACACTGAATGGAGACCAGTGGAGGGATTGGTAGAGAGGGGTGGAGGACACTGAATGGAGGTCAGTGGAGGGATTTGTAGAGAGGGGTGGAGGACACTGAATGGAGACCAGTGGAGGGATTGGTAGAGAGGGGTGGAGGACACTGAATGGAGGTCAGTGGAGGGATTGGTAGAGAGGGGTGGAGGACACTGAATGGAGATCAGTGGAGGGATTGGTAGAGAGGGGTGGAGGACACTGAATGGAGACCAGTGGAGGGATTGGTAGAGAGGGGGGGGAGGACACTGAATGGAGACCAGTGGAGGGATTGGTAGAGAGGGGTGGATGACACTGAATGGAGGTCAGTGGAGGGATTGGTGGAGAGGGGTGGAGGACACTGAATGGAGGTCAGTGGAAGGATTGGTAGAGAGGGGTGGAGGACACTGAATGGAGACCAGTGGAGGGATTGGTAGAGAGGGATGGAGGACACTGAATGGAGGCCAGTGGAGGGATTGGTAGAGAGGGATGGGGGACACTGAATGGAGACCAGTGGAGGGATTGGTAGAGAGGGGTGGAGGACACTGAATGGAGGTCAGTGGAGGGATTGGTAGAGAAGGGTGGAGGACACTGAATGGAGACCAGTGGAGGGATTGGTAGAGAGGGGTGGAGGACACTGAATAGAGGTCAGTGGAGGGATTGGTAGAGAGGGGTGGAGGACACTGAATGGAGACCAGTGGAGGGATTGGTAGAGAGGGATGGGGGACACTGAATGGAGACCAGTGGAGGGATTGGTAGAGAGGGGTGGAGGACACTGAATGGAGGGATTGGTAGAGAAGGGTGGAGGACACTGAATGGAGACCAGTGGAGGGATTGGTAGAGAGGGATGGGGGACACTGAATGGAGGTCAGTGGAGGGATTGGTAGAGAGGGGTGGAGGACACTGAATGGAGACCAGTGGAGGGATTGGTAGAGAGGGGTGGAGGACACTGAATGGAGACCAGTGGGGAGATTGGTAGAGAGGGGTGGAGGACACTGAATGGAGGTCAGTGGAGGGATTGGTAGAGAGGGGTGGAGGACACTGAATGGAGGTCAGTGGAGGGATTGGTAGAGAGGGGTGGAGGACACTGAATGGAGGTCAGTGGAGGGATTGGTAGAGAGGGGTGGAGGACACTGAATGGAGGTCAGTGGAGGGATTGGTAGAGAGGGGTGGAGGACACTGAATGGAGGTCAGTAGAGGGATTGGTAGAGAGGGGTGGAGGACACTGAATGGAGGTCAGTGGAGGGATTGGTAGAGAGGGGTGGAAGACACTGAATGGAGACCAATGGAGGGATTGGCGGAGAGGGGTGGAGGACACTGAATGGAGACCAGTGGAGGGATTGGCAGAGAGGGGTGGAGGACACTAAATGGAGACCAGTGGAAGGATTGGTAGAGAAGGGTGGAGGACACTGAATGGAGGTCAGTGGAGGGATTGGTAGAGAGGGGTGGAGGACACTGAATGGAGACCAGTGGAGGGATTGGTAGAGAGGGGTGGAGGACACTGAATGGAGGTCAGTGGAGGGATTTGTAGAGAGGGGTGGAGGACACTGAATGGAGACCAGTGGAGGGATTGGTAGAGAGGGGTGGAGGACACTGAATGGAGACCAGTGGAGGGATTGGTAGAGAGGGGGGGAGGACACTGAATGGAAACCAGTGGAGGGATTGGTAGAGAGGGGTGGATGACACTGAATGGAGGTCAGTGGAGGGATTGGTGGAGAGGGGTGGAGGACACTGAATGGAGGTCAGTGGAGGGATTGGTAGAGAGGGGTGGAGGACACTGAATGGAGGTCAGTGGAGGGATTGGTAGAGAGGGGTGGAGGACACTGAATGGAGGTCAGTGGAGGGATTGGTAGAGAGGGGTGGAGGACACTGAATGGAGGTCAGTGGAGGGATTGGTAGAGAGGGGTGGAGGACACTGAATGGAGGTCAGTGGAGGGATTGGTAGAGAGGGGTGGAGGACACTGAATGGAGGTCAGTGGAGGGATTGGTAGAGAGGGGTGGAAGACACTGAATGGAGACCAATGGAGGGATTGGCGGAGAGGGGTGGAGGACACAGAATGGAGACCAGTGGAGGGATTGGCAGAGAGGGGTGGAGGACACTAAATGGAGACCAGTGGAGGGATTGGTAGAGAAGGGTGGAGGACACTGAATGGAGGTCAGTGGAGGGATTGGTAGAGAGGGGTGGAGGACACTGAATGGAGACCAGTGGGGGGATTGGTAGAGAGGGGTGGAGGACACTGAATGGAGGTCAGTGGAGGGATTGGTAGAGAGGGGTGGAGGACACTGAATGGAGACCAGTGGGGAGATTGGTAGAGAGGGGTGGAGGACACTGAATGGAGGTCAGTGGAGGGATTGGTAGAGAGGGGTGGAGGACACTGAATGGAGGTCAGTGGAGGGATTGGTAGAGAGGGGTGGAGGACACTGAATGGAGGTCAGTGGAGGGATTGGTAGAGAGGGGTGGAGGACACTGAATGGAGGTCAGTGGAGGGATTGGTAGAGAGGGGTGGAGGACACTGAATGGAGGTCAGTAGAGGGATTGGTAGAGAGGGGTGGAGGACACTGAATGGAGGTCAGTGGAGGGATTGGTAGAGAGGGGTGGAAGACACTGAATGGAGACCAATGGAGGGATTGGCGGAGAGGGGTGGAGGACACTGAATGGAGACCAGTGGAGGGATTGGCAGAGAGGGGTGGAGGACACTAAATGGAGACCAGTGGAAGGATTGGTAGAGAAGGGTGGAGGACACTGAATGGAGGTCAGTGGAGGGATTGGTAGAGAGGGGTGGAGGACACTGAATGGAGACCAGTGGAGGGATTGGTAGAGAGGGGTGGAGGACACTGAATGGAGGTCAGTGGAGGGATTTGTAGAGAGGGGTGGAGGACACTGAATGGAGACCAGTGGAGGGATTGGTAGAGAGGGGTGGAGGACACTGAATGGAGACCAGTGGAGGGATTGGTAGAGAGGGGGGGAGGACACTGAATGGAAACCAGTGGAGGGATTGGTAGAGAGGGGTGGATGACACTGAATGGAGGTCAGTGGAGGGATTGGTGGAGAGGGGTGGAGGACACTGAATGGAGGTCAGTGGAGGGATTGGTAGAGAGGGGTGGAGGACACTGAATGGAGGTCAGTGGAGGGATTGGTAGAGAGGGGTGGAGGACACTGAATGGAGGTCAGTGGAGGGATTGGTAGAGAGGGGTGGAGGACACTGAATGGAGGTCAGTGGAGGGATTGGTAGAGAGGGGTGGAGGACACTGAATGGAGGTCAGTGGAGGGATTGGTAGAGAGGGGTGGAGGACACTGAATGGAGGTCAGTGGAGGGATTGGTAGAGAGGGGTGGAAGACACTGAATGGAGACCAATGGAGGGATTGGCGGAGAGGGGTGGAGGACACAGAATGGAGACCAGTGGAGGGATTGGCAGAGAGGGGTGGAGGACACTAAATGGAGACCAGTGGAGGGATTGGTAGAGAAGGGTGGAGGACACTGAATGGAGGTCAGTGGAGGGATTGGTAAAGAGGGGTGGAGGACACTGAATGGAGACCAGTGGGGGGATTGGTAGAGAGGGGTGGAGGACACTGAATGGAGGTCAGTGGAGGGATTGGTAGAGAGGGGTGGAGGACACTGAATGGAGGTCAGTGGAGGGATTGGTAGAGAGGGGTGTAGGACACTGAATGGAGGTCAGTGGAGGGATTGGTAGAGAGGGGTGGAGGACACTGAATGGAGGTCAGTGGAGGGATTGGTAGAGAGGGGTGGAGGACACTGAATGGAGGTCAGTGGAGGGATTGGTAGAGAGGGGTGGAGGACACTGAATGGAGGTCAGTGGAGGGATTGGTAGAGAGGGGTGGAAGACACTGAATGGAGACCAATGGAGGGATTGGCGGAGAGGGGTGGAGGACACAGAATGGAGACCAGTGGAGGGATTGGCAGAGAGGGGTGGAGGACACTAAATGGAGACCAGTGGAAGGATTGGTAGAGAAGGGTGGAGGACACTGAATGGAGGTCAGTGGAGGGATTGGTAGAGAGGGGTGGAGGACACTGAATGGAGACCAGTGGAGGGATTGGTAGAGAGGGGTGGAGGACACTGAATGGAGGTCAGTGGAAGGATTGGTAGAGAGGGGTGGAGGACACTGAATGGAGACCAGTGGAGGGATTGGTAGAGAAGGGTGGAGGACACTGAATGGAGACCAGTGGAGGGATTGGCAGAGAGGGGTGGAGGACACTAAATGGAGATCAGTGGAAGGATTGGTAGAGAGGGGTGGAGGACACTGAATGGAGGTCAGTGGAGGGATTGGTAGAGAGGGGTGGAGGACACTGAATGGAGGTCAGTGGAGGGATTGGTAGAGAGGGGTGGAGGACACTGAATGGAGGTCAGTGGAGGGATTGGTAGAGAGGAGTGGAAGACACTGAATGGAGACCAATGGAGGGATTGGCGGAGAGGGGTGGAGGACACTGAATGGAGACCAGTGGAAGGATTGGTAGAGAGGTGTGGAGGACACTGAATGGAGGTCAGTGGAGGGATTGGTAGAGAGGGGTGGAGGACACTGAATGGAGACCAGTGGAGGAATTGGTAGAGAAGGGTGGAGGACACTGAATGGAGGTCAGTGGAGAGATTGGTAGAGAGGGGTGGAGGACACTGAATGGAGGTCAGTGGAGGGATTGGCAGAGAGGGGTGGAGGACACTAAATGGAGACCAGTGGAAGGATTGGTAGAGAGGGGTGGAGGACACTGAATGGAGACCAGTGGAGGAATTGGTAGAGAAGGGTGGAGGACACTGAATGGAGACCAGTGGAGGGATTGGTAGAGAGGGGTGGAGGACGTTGAATGGAGACCAGTGGAGGGATTGGTAGAGAGGGGTGGAGGACGTTGAATGGAGACCAGTGGAGGGATTGGTAGAGAGGGGTGGAGGACGTTGAATGGAGACCAGTGGAGGGATTGGTAGAGAGGGGTGGAGGACGTTGAATGGAGACCAGTGGAGGGATTGGTAGAGAGGGGTGGAGGACACTGAATGGAGGACACTGAATGGAGGTCAGTGGAGGGATTGGCAGAGAGGGGTGGAGGACACTGAATGGAGGTTAGTGGAGGGATTGGCAGAGAGGGGTGGAGGACGTTGAATGGAGACCAGTGGAGGGATTGGTAGAGAGGGGTGGAGGACGTTGAATGGAGACCAGTGGAGGGATTGGTAGAGAGGGGTGGAGGACGTTGAATGGAGACCAGTGGAGGGATTGGTAGAGAGGGGTGGAGGACACTGAATGGAGGCCAGTGGAGGGATTGGTAGAGAGGGGTGGAGGACACTGAATGGAGGCCAGTGGAGGGATTGGTAGAGAGGGGTGGAGGACACTGAATGGAGGTCAGTGGAGGGATTGGTAGAGAGGGGTGGAGGACACTGAATGGAGGTCAGTGGAGGGATTGGTAGAGAGGGGTGGAGGACACTGAATGGAGGTCAGTGGAGGGATTGGTAGAGAGGGGTGGAGGACGTTGAATGGAGACCAGTGGAGGGATTGGTAGAGAGGGGTGGAGGACATTGAATGGAGACCAGTGGAGGGATTGGTAGAGAGGGGTGGAGGACGTTGAATGGAGACCAGTGGAGGGATTGGTAGAGAGGGGTGGAGGACGTTGAATGGAGACCAGTGGAGGGATTGGTAGAGAGGGGTGGAGGACACTGAATGGAGGACACTGAATGGAGGTCAGTGGAGGGATTGGCAGAGAGGGGTGGAGGACACTGAATGGAGGTCAGTGGAGGGATTGGTAGAGAGGAGTGGAGGACACTGAATGGAGACCAGTGGAGGGATTGGTAGAGAGGGGTGGAGGACACTGAATGGAGGTCAGTGGAGGGATTGGTAGAGAGGGGTGGAGGACGTTGAATGGAGACCAGTGGAGGGATTGGCAGAGAGGGGTGGAGGACGTTGAATGGAGACCAGTGGAGGGATTGGTAGAGAGGGGTGGAGGACGTTGAATGGAGACCAGTGGAGGGATTGGCAGAGAGGGGTGGAGGACGTTGAATGGAGACCAGTGGAGGGATTGGTAGAGAGGGGTGGAGGACGTTGAATGGAGACCAGTGGAGGGATTGGTAGAGAGGGGTGGAGGACACTGAATGGAGGACACTGAATGGAGGTCAGTGGAGGGATTGGCAGAGAGGGGTGGAGGACACTGAATGGAGGTTAGTGGAGGGATTGGCAGAGAGGGGTGGAGGACGTTGAATGGAGTCCAGTGGAGGGATTGGTAGAGAGGGGTGGAGGACGTTGAATGGAGACCAGTGGAGGGATTGGTAGAGAGGGGTGGAGGACGTTGAATGGAGACCAGTGGAGGGATTGGTAGAGAGGGGTGGAGGACACTGAATGGAGGCCAGTGGAGGGATTGGTAGAGAGGGGTGGAGGACACTGAATGGAGACCAGTGGAGGGATTGGTAGAGAGGGGTGGAGGACACTGAATGGAGGCCAGTGGAGGGATTGGTAGAGAGGGGTGGAGGACACTGAATGGAGGTCAGTGGAGGGATTGGTAGAGAGGGGTGGAGGACACTGAATGGAGGTCAGTGGAGGGATTGGTAGAGAGGGGTGGAGGACACTGAATGGAGGTCAGTGGAGGGATTGGTAGAGAGGGGTGGAGGACGTTGAATGGAGACCAGTGGAGGGATTGGTAGAGAGGGGTGGAGGACACTGAATGGAGACCAGTGGAGGGATTGGTAGAGAGGGGTGGAGGACGTTGAATGGAGACCAGTGGAGGGATTGGTAGAGAGGGGTGGAGGACATTGAATGGAGACCAGTGGAGGAATTGGTAGAGAGGGGTGGAGGACGTTGAATGGAGACCAGTGGAGGGATTGGTAGAGAGGGGTGGAGGACGTTGAATGGAGACCAGTGGAGGGATTGGTAGAGAGGGGTGGAGGACACTGAATGGAGGACACTGAATGGAGGTCAGTGGAGGGATTGGCAGAGAGGGGTGGAGGACACTGAATGGAGGTCAGTGGAGGGATTGGTAGAGAGGAGTGGAGGACACTGAATGGAGACCAGTGGAGGGATTGGTAGAGAGGGGTGGAGGACACTGAATGGAGGTCAGTGGAGGGATTGGTAGAGAGGGGTGGAGGACGTTGAATGGAGACCAGTGGAGGGATTGGCAGAGAGGGGTGGAGGACGTTGAATGGAGACCAGTGGAGGGATTGGTAGAGAGGGGTGGAGGACGTTGAATGGAGACCAGTGGAGGGATTGGCAGAGAGGGGTGGAGGACGTTGAATGGAGACCAGTGGAGGGATTGGTAGAGAGGGGTGGAGGACACTGAATGGAGACCAGTGGAGGGATTGGTAGAGTGGGGTGGAGGACGTTGAATGGAGACCAGTGGAGGGATTGGCAGAGAGGGGTGGAGGACGTTGAATGGAGACCAGTGGAGGGATTGGTAGAGAGGGGTGGAGGACACTGAATGGAGACCAGTGGAGGGATTGGTAGAGAGGGGTGGAGGACACTGAGTGGAGACCAGTGGAGGGATTGGTAGAGAGGGGTGGAGGACACTGAATGGAGATCAGTGGAGGGATTGGTAGAGAGGGGTGGAGGACGTTGAATGGAGACCAGTGGAGGGATTGGTAGAGAGGGGTGGAGGACACTGAATGGAGGTCAGTGGAGGGATTGGTAGAGAGGGGTGGAGGACGTTGAATGGAGACCAGTGGAGGGATTGGTAGAGAGGGGTGGAGGACACTGAGTGGAGGTCAGTGGAGGGATTGGTAGAGAGGGGTGGAGGACGTTGAATGGAGATCAGTGGAGGGATTGGTAGAGAGGGGTGGAGGACACTGAATGGAGACCAGTGGAGGGATTGGTAGAGAGGGGTGGAGGACACTGAATGGAGGTCAGTGGAGGGATTGGTAGAGAGGGGTGGAGGACACTGAATGGAGGTCAGTGGAGGGATTGGTAGAGAGGGGTGGAGGACGTTGAATGGAGATCAGTGGAGGGATTGGTAGAGAGGGGTGGAGGACACTGAATGGAGACCAGTGGAGGGATTGGTAGAGAGGGGTGGAGGACACTGAATGGAGGTCAGTGGAGGGATTGGTAGAGGGGGGTGGAGGACACTGAATGGAGGTCAGTGGAGGGATTGGTAGAGAGGGGTGGAGGACACTGAGTGGAGACCAGTGGAGGGATTGGTAGAGAGGGGTGGAGGACGTTGAATGGAGACCAGTGGAGGGATTGGTAGAGAGGGGTGGAGGACACTGAATGGAGGTCAGTGGAGGGATTGGTAGAGAGGGGTGGAAGACACTGAATGGAGACCAATGGAGGGATTGGCGGAGAGGGGTGGAGGACACAGAATGGAGACCAGTGGAGGGATTGGCAGAGAGGGGTGGAGGACACTAAATGGAGACCAGTGGAGGGATTGGTAGAGAAGGGTGGAGGACACTGAATGGAGGTCAGTGGAGGGATTGGTAGAGAGGGGTGGAGGACACTGAATGGAGACCAGTGGGGGGATTGGTAGAGAGGGGTGGAGGACACTGAATGGAGGTCAGTGGAGGGATTGGTAGAGAGGGGTGGAGGACACTGAATGGAGGTCAGTGGAGGGATTGGTAGAGAGGGGTGTAGGACACTGAATGGAGGTCAGTGGAGGGATTGGTAGAGAGGGGTGGAGGACACTGAATGGAGGTCAGTGGAGGGATTGGTAGAGAGGGGTGGAGGACACTGAATGGAGGTCAGTGGAGGGATTGGTAGAGAGGGGTGGAGGACACTGAATGGAGGTCAGTGGAGGGATTGGTAGAGAGGGGTGGAAGACACTGAATGGAGACCAATGGAGGGATTGGCGGAGAGGGGTGGAGGACACAGAATGGAGACCAGTGGAGGGATTGGCAGAGAGGGGTGGAGGACACTAAATGGAGACCAGTGGAAGGATTGGTAGAGAAGGGTGGAGGACACTGAATGGAGGTCAGTGGAGGGATTGGTAGAGAGGGGTGGAGGACACTGAATGGAGACCAGTGGAGGGATTGGTAGAGAGGGGTGGAGGACACTGAATGGAGGTCAGTGGAAGGATTGGTAGAGAGGGGTGGAGGACACTGAATGGAGACCAGTGGAGGGATTGGTAGAGAAGGGTGGAGGACACTGAATGGAGACCAGTGGAGGGATTGGCAGAGAGGGGTGGAGGACACTAAATGGAGATCAGTGGAAGGATTGGTAGAGAGGGGTGGAGGACACTGAATGGAGGTCAGTGGAGGGATTGGTAGAGAGGGGTGGAGGACACTGAATGGAGGTCAGTGGAGGGATTGGTAGAGAGGGGTGGAGGACACTGAATGGAGGTCAGTGGAGGGATTGGTAGAGAGGAGTGGAAGACACTGAATGGAGACCAATGGAGGGATTGGCGGAGAGGGGTGGAGGACACTGAATGGAGACCAGTGGAAGGATTGGTAGAGAGGTGTGGAGGACACTGAATGGAGGTCAGTGGAGGGATTGGTAGAGAGGGGTGGAGGACACTGAATGGAGACCAGTGGAGGAATTGGTAGAGAAGGGTGGAGGACACTGAATGGAGGTCAGTGGAGAGATTGGTAGAGAGGGGTGGAGGACACTGAATGGAGGTCAGTGGAGGGATTGGCAGAGAGGGGTGGAGGACACTAAATGGAGACCAGTGGAAGGATTGGTAGAGAGGGGTGGAGGACACTGAATGGAGACCAGTGGAGGAATTGGTAGAGAAGGGTGGAGGACACTGAATGGAGACCAGTGGAGGGATTGGTAGAGAGGGGTGGAGGACGTTGAATGGAGACCAGTGGAGGGATTGGTAGAGAGGGGTGGAGGACGTTGAATGGAGACCAGTGGAGGGATTGGTAGAGAGGGGTGGAGGACGTTGAATGGAGACCAGTGGAGGGATTGGTAGAGAGGGGTGGAGGACGTTGAATGGAGACCAGTGGAGGGATTGGTAGAGAGGGGTGGAGGACACTGAATGGAGGACACTGAATGGAGGTCAGTGGAGGGATTGGCAGAGAGGGGTGGAGGACACTGAATGGAGGTTAGTGGAGGGATTGGCAGAGAGGGGTGGAGGACGTTGAATGGAGACCAGTGGAGGGATTGGTAGAGAGGGGTGGAGGACGTTGAATGGAGACCAGTGGAGGGATTGGTAGAGAGGGGTGGAGGACGTTGAATGGAGACCAGTGGAGGGATTGGTAGAGAGGGGTGGAGGACACTGAATGGAGGCCAGTGGAGGGATTGGTAGAGAGGGGTGGAGGACACTGAATGGAGACCAGTGGAGGGATTGGTAGAGAGGGGTGGAGGACACTGAATGGAGGCCAGTGGAGGGATTGGTAGAGAGGGGTGGAGGACACTGAATGGAGGTCAGTGGAGGGATTGGTAGAGAGGGGTGGAGGACACTGAATGGAGGTCAGTGGAGGGATTGGTAGAGAGGGGTGGAGGACACTGAATGGAGGTCAGTGGAGGGATTGGTAGAGAGGGGTGGAGGACGTTGAATGGAGACCAGTGGAGGGATTGGTAGAGAGGGGTGGAGGACGTTGAATGGAGACCAGTGGAGGGATTGGTAGAGAGGGGTGGAGGACACTGAATGGAGGACACTGAATGGAGGTCAGTGGAGGGATTGGCAGAGAGGGGTGGAGGACACTGAATGGAGGTCAGTGGAGGGATTGGTAGAGAGGAGTGGAGGACACTGAATGGAGACCAGTGGAGGGATTGGTAGAGAGGGGTGGAGGACACTGAATGGAGGTCAGTGGAGGGATTGGTAGAGAGGGGTGGAGGACGTTGAATGGAGACCAGTGGAGGGATTGGCAGAGAGGGGTGGAGGACGTTGAATGGAGACCAGTGGAGGGATTGGTAGAGAGGGGTGGAGGACGTTGAATGGAGACCAGTGGAGGGATTGGCAGAGAGGGGTGGAGGACGTTGAATGGAGACCAGTGGAGGGATTGGTAGAGAGGGGTGGAGGACGTTGAATGGAGACCAGTGGAGGGATTGGTAGAGAGGGGTGGAGGACACTGAATGGAGGACACTGAATGGAGGTCAGTGGAGGGATTGGCAGAGAGGGGTGGAGGACACTGAATGGAGGTTAGTGGAGGGATTGGCAGAGAGGGGTGGAGGACGTTGAATGGAGACCAGTGGAGGGATTGGTAGAGAGGGGTGGAGGACGTTGAATGGAGACCAGTGGAGGGATTGGTAGAGAGGGGTGGAGGACGTTGAATGGAGACCAGTGGAGGGATTGGTAGAGAGGGGTGGAGGACACTGAATGGAGGCCAGTGGAGGGATTGGTAGAGAGGGGTGGAGGACACTGAATGGAGACCAGTGGAGGGATTGGTAGAGAGGGGTGGAGGACACTGAATGGAGGCCAGTGGAGGGATTGGTAGAGAGGGGTGGAGGACACTGAATGGAGGTCAGTGGAGGGATTGGTAGAGAGGGGTGGAGGACACTGAATGGAGGTCAGTGGAGGGATTGGTAGAGAGGGGTGGAGGACACTGAATGGAGGTCAGTGGAGGGATTGGTAGAGAGGGGTGGAGGACGTTGAATGGAGACCAGTGGAGGGATTGGTAGAGAGGGGTGGAGGACACTGAATGGAGACCAGTGGAGGGATTGGTAGAGAGGGGTGGAGGACGTTGAATGGAGACCAGTGGAGGGATTGGTAGAGAGGGGTGGAGGACATTGAATGGAGACCAGTGGAGGAATTGGTAGAGAGGGGTGGAGGACGTTGAATGGAGACCAGTGGAGGGATTGGTAGAGAGGGGTGGAGGACGTTGAATGGAGACCAGTGGAGGGATTGGTAGAGAGGGGTGGAGGACACTGAATGGAGGACACTGAATGGAGGTCAGTGGAGGGATTGGCAGAGAGGGGTGGAGGACACTGAATGGAGGTCAGTGGAGGGATTGGTAGAGAGGAGTGGAGGACACTGAATGGAGACCAGTGGAGGGATTGGTAGAGAGGGGTGGAGGACACTGAATGGAGGTCAGTGGAGGGATTGGTAGAGAGGGGTGGAGGACGTTGAATGGAGACCAGTGGAGGGATTGGCAGAGAGGGGTGGAGGACGTTGAATGGAGACCAGTGGAGGGATTGGTAGAGAGGGGTGGAGGACGTTGAATGGAGACCAGTGGAGGGATTGGCAGAGAGGGGTGGAGGACGTTGAATGGAGACCAGTGGAGGGATTGGTAGAGAGGGGTGGAGGACACTGAATGGAGACCAGTGGAGGGATTGGTAGAGTGGGGTGGAGGACGTTGAATGGAGACCAGTGGAGGGATTGGCAGAGAGGGGTGGAGGACGTTGAATGGAGACCAGTGGAGGGATTGGTAGAGAGGGGTGGAGGACACTGAATGGAGACCAGTGGAGGGATTGGTAGAGAGGGGTGGAGGACACTGAGTGGAGACCAGTGGAGGGATTGGTAGAGAGGGGTGGAGGACACTGAATGGAGATCAGTGGAGGGATTGGTAGAGAGGGGTGGAGGACGTTGAATGGAGACCAGTGGAGGGATTGGTAGAGAGGGGTGGAGGACACTGAATGGAGGTCAGTGGAGGGATTGGTAGAGAGGGGTGGAGGACGTTGAATGGAGACCAGTGGAGGGATTGGTAGAGAGGGGTGGAGGACACTGAGTGGAGGTCAGTGGAGGGATTGGTAGAGAGGGGTGGAGGACGTTGAATGGAGATCAGTGGAGGGATTGGTAGAGAGGGGTGGAGGACACTGAATGGAGACCAGTGGAGGGATTGGTAGAGAGGGGTGGAGGACACTGAATGGAGGTCAGTGGAGGGATTGGTAGAGAGGGGTGGAGGACACTGAATGGAGGTCAGTGGAGGGATTGGTAGAGAGGGGTGGAGGACGTTGAATGGAGATCAGTGGAGGGATTGGTAGAGAGGGGTGGAGGACACTGAATGGAGACCAGTGGAGGGATTGGTAGAGAGGGGTGGAGGACACTGAATGGAGGTCAGTGGAGGGATTGGTAGAGAGGGGTGGAGGACACTGAATGGAGGTCAGTGGAGGGATTGGTAGAGAGGGGTGGAGGACACTGAGTGGAGACCAGTGGAGGGATTGGTAGAGAGGGGTGGAGGACACTGAATGGAGGTCAGTGGAGGGATTGGCAGAGAGGGGTGGAGGACACTGAATGGAGGTCAGTGGAGGGATTGGTAGAGAGGGGTGGAGGACACTGAATGGAGGCCAGTGGAGGGATTGGTAGAGAGGGGTGGAGGACGTTGAATGGAGACCAGTGGAGGGATTGGTAGAGAGGGGTGGAGGACGTTGAATGGAGACCATTCAGTGTCCGTGTGGTCCATGGAGTGTCAGTGAGGTGAGAGTTTGACGCAAGCAGGAGCAAGGAAAGGAGTCTTAGGTTGTTGGGGATTTGCCTCTTGAGATTTCCGGCGTTGTGTCTGCCAGGGATGGTCAGGGCCCAATACTTTGTGTATGGAGAGGATCGGGTGAGTCCAGTAAAGTGTTGTAGACGGAGGTGGTCTGATCAGCACAAGGCGGGGGTGAGATTTGGTCATGGAGGGGGTCCACGAGGAGTAGAGAAGAGAAGGAATAACGTGGTGAAGGTCTCTGTGGGTAATTGTTTTCCACCCTTGGTGGGGCGGCTGGTTGGAGACGAGGACACTGTGGAAGTGATGAGGTTGTGGTCAGAGAGAGGAAAGGGGGTGTTGCTGAGGTTGTAGGGGGTGCAAAGATGGGAGGATACACATTTTCGAAGAGTGAGGTGAAAGGACGAGGTTTACGGTGAAAAGTTGGGGTGTAGCTGGGCTGCCAACATTAGCGGGGATGTCACCAAGAACGATAGTTGGTATTGCGGAGGAGAGAAAATCGGGTAGCCGGGCAGAGAAGTCGTGAAGGAAGCCCGACACTCGGTTCAGGAGGCCGAGACGTCACTGCGCTCCTGAGAGAAACAGACAATGTGTCCCAAAAGAAAAGGATAGAGAGGGAGGGGCAGGAAGGACTTTAAAAGGTGCTCAGTGGGGATAAAAGCAAACCAACTCCACCTCCTTTCTGTCCGCTAGGTCTGGGTGAGTCCAGTGGAGGCCTCCATGGGAGAGGCCAGCAGGAGGGGCCAGCGGGAAAGGCCAGCGGGAGAGGCCAGCGGGAGAGGCCAGCGGGAGAGGCCAGCGGGAGGGGCCAGCGGGAGAGGCAGAGTCTGAATCTTGAAGTCAGGTTTCACCGATTGTAAGGAGGTTAAGAGAATGGAAGATAAAAAGTTCATGGACAGAAAGTGAGGCTTATTGCAGACAGAGGGGGGGGGGGGGGGACGAGAACGGGGGTGGGGTGGTTTTTGGGAGCAGGGGGATCCAGATAAGACTGAGAAGATTGCAGCAGATGCTGGAGGAGGTTTCCCGGGTGTCGGGGGGGGGTGAGATACTTGGAGGACCAGGATTAGGGGAGATATCCCCGGAGGTTAGGAGGAGGGGGAGGGGTGGGGAATGTAAGGTGGGGGTGGGATGTCTATGAGAGCACTCCCTGTCCTGGGGGATGGGTCAGCGGGGGGGGGGGGGGGTTATGTATTAGCAGAAGGTGTTATGTAAATATTAGATTGTAAGCTCTTGTGAGCAGCGCTCTCTTAACCCTTTTCTAATTTATTGTATTGTTTGTCTCCCTTTATATTGTAAAGCGCTGAGGAAACTGTTGGCGCTCTAAAAATCCTGTATAATAAAAATAATTGTAATAATAATAAATATAGAAATTATATTAATGATATAAATAATTGAATCGATCGTAGTCATTGGCACTCCATAAATCCTGTATAATATTAATAATAATAATAATAATAATAATAAATAAATTATGTTTATCATTTAATAAATTAATCAATCACAGTCATTGGCGCTACATAAATCCTGTATAATAAAAATAATAATAATAATAATAATAATAATAATGAATATACAAATGATAATAAATAAATAAATGATATTTATCATATAAATAAATGAATCAGTTACAATCATTGGCGCTCCACAAATCCTGTATAATAATAATAATAGTAATATATATATAAATTATAGTACTCAATTAAATAATTGAATCAATCACAATCATTGCCACTGTTGCCATTGTTTAATAATATTTGTAATAATAATAATAATAATAAATATAGAAATTATATTAATGAAACAAATAATTGAATCGATCGTAGTCATTGGCACTCCATAAATCCTGTATAATAATAATTGTAATGATAAATATAAACGATAATTAATAAATAAATAAATGATATTTATCATATAAATAAATGAATCAATCACAATCATTGGCACTCCAGAAATCCTGTTTAATAATATTTGTAATAATGATAATAATAATAAATATAGAAATTATATTAATGATATAAATAATTGAATCAATCGCAATTGTTGGCGCTACATAAATCCTGTATAATATTAATAATAATAATAATAAATATAGAAATTATATGAATCATATAAATAATTGAATGGATCATAGTTATTGGTGCTCCATAAATCCTGTATAATAATATAAGTAAAAATAACAAATAGATTAATAAATGATATTAATAAAGATAGAAATAAACGAATCAATTACAATCGTCAT